>NW_017974267.1:0-5876 GCF_001876935.1 Asparagus officinalis
TTCCCATCATTGACTACGTCCAGTATGGTATTCTGCCAGAAGACGTAAAAGAAAGAGAATCAATTCGCCAAAGAGCGCCAAGATTCTTCTATAATGTCGAGGCCCATACGTTATACCGTAGAGGGTACGATGGTTTATTACTCCGATGCCTTTCGAACAAAGAAGCAGAAGAAGTTCTTAAGGAAGCACACGAAGGAGAATGTGGTGCGTATCAGCCCGGTCCCAAACTGTATGATCGCATCAGAAGAATGGGGTATTTCTGGCCAACGATGGTTCGAGACGCAATCGAATATGCCAGAGAGTGTCATGCATGTCAAATACATGCAAATTATATCCATCAACCGCCAGAGCAGTTGCACACATCAACCACGTCATGGCCGTTCGAGACATGGGGTATGGACATTGTCGGTCCCATTTCCCCCCTTCAGTCAAAGGTGATCGATTCATCCTCGCAACCACAGACTATTTCTCAAAGTGGGCTGAAGCGATTCCACTTAAAGAAGTGAAGACGAACAACGTCATCAATTTTGTCAAGCATCACGTCATATACAGACACGGCGTGCCAAGACGGATCATTCATGACAACGGTCCGCAGTTCATAAGCAACGCCTTCGTCAGGTTCTGCGACAAGTTCAAAATTGAAGATGTTTCGTCGATAGCTTACTATCCCGCTGCGAACGGATTAGCTGAAGCGTTTTACAAGACGATCATTAAGATCCTGTCAAAGCTCGTGAAAACCAAAAACGAGACTGGGACGATAAACTCGGTGAAGCACTCTGGGCTTATCGCACCACCATACGCACGCCCACAGGTGCCACCCCGTATTCGCTGGTGTACGGATGTGAAGCTGTGCTACCGCTGGAAATCCAGATTCCATCCCTTCGGATCGCCCTCGCAACAGAGATGACGACAGAAGAACAGCATCAGAAGCGTCTCGAAGAGCTTGAGAGGCTGGATGAAAAGCGCTTGGAAGCTCAACAGCAAATTGAGTTTTATCAGGCCAGGATGTCTAGGGCTTTTAACAAAAGAGTCCGACAGAGAAGCTTCAAGGAAGGAGATCTGGTCCTCGCTGCTCGCCGACCAATAATCCTCACTTCCAAGAAGAAAGGTAAATTCGAACCCAAATGGGAAGGACCGTTTGTAATAGACACAGTCTATTCAAACGGCGCATATCGCCTGATTACTCAAGAGGGCGCCAGGCAATTAATGCCAATAAATGGGAAGTTCCTGAAAAAATACTATCCCTAGTATGTTCAGGATAACCCATTTACCGGGAAGTTCCTTGAAGAATATTACACTTAATATTCTAAAGGATAACCCAAAATTATTTTCTCCACCAAAATCCCTCACTGATCAGTTTCAATTGACAGTGGGTCCACCAAAAATGTCCATCTGATCATGTTGACTCTTTCCATAGACAAGAAGGTCCCCTTTCAGATCAGAGTCTCCTTTCGATAAACGAAAGAACTCCTTTCTCTTCTCTTTGGTTAAATCTTCTCACGGTTATAGCCAAAGTTGAAACTTCACTTCGATAAACGAAGAACTCTTTTTTCCAATTTAGATAACCAATCCTATAAAAGGCAAGTTTATCTAAATTTTCCAGATTCTCGGAGTGGAGATCCCACTTCTAGTTTCTTTTTCCCTGGAAATAGAATATAAAATTCTTCCTTTCCAGAATCAGGGAATAGAATATAAAATTCTTCCTTCCTTGTTTTCCGGGTTCGCCTTCACCCTAAAAGAAGACCGGGAAATAGAATATAAAATTCTTCCTTTCCCGCACCAACCTTTTCTAAGAATCTATCAATCTAGGATTCATCCTAGGAAGTTTATCCCGAATCCTAAGCAGGGATAAGTCTGCGCCTAACACGCGCTGCCGGTTTAGTCTTTTTCCGCACAAAAAGACACCAGAGTCTGATTCTGGGGTATTTTATCCTGAAACCTAAGCAAGGATAAGTCTGCGCTTAACCCGCGCTGCCGGTTAGTTCTTAACCGTTGAAAAGAACACCCGTCCACATATTCAACATTGTGGCAGGTCGTCATTAATAACACCAAAATCCATGCCTTACACGCATGGGGAATTTCATCCTGAATCCTAAGAAAGGATATGCCGACGCCTAACACGCGTCGCCGGTTTAGTCTTTCGCCGTAGAAAAAGACACCAGAAGACCAGTCTGGGGTATTTTATCCCGAAACCTAAGTAGGGATAAAGTCAACACCTAACACGTGTTGCCGGGTAGCCTATTCCCGTAACAATGGCGAAGTCTATGTATTCGACATCATAGCACGAAGTCTAAGGGAGTTCATTCCCTTAGCACAACGTTACATGCGGAACGGATTCCGACAATCCGCATGCTAGCCCGACTCAAACGGTAGTCGGTAAAGGCTAATCAAACCCGTTGAAGGCTGGGGGTTAGCCAAAAATCCTAAAGTCAACACCTAACACGTGTCGCCGGGTAGCCTATTCCCGTAACAATGGCGAAGTCTATGTATTCGACATCATAGCACGAAGTCTAAGGGAGTTCATTCCCTTAGCACAACGTTACATGCGGAACGGATTCCGACAATCCGCATGCTAGCCCGACTCAAACGGTAGTCGGTAAAGGCTAATCAAACCCGTTGAAGGCTGGGGGTTAGCCAAAAATCCTAAAGTCAACACCTAACACGTGTCGCCGGGTAGCCTATTCCCGTAACAATGGCGAAGTCTATGTATTCGACATCATAGCACGAAGTCTAAGGGAGTTCATTCCCTTAGCACAACGTTACATGCGGAACGGATTCCGACAATCCGCATGCTAGCCCGACTCAAACGGTAGTCGGTAAAGGCTAATCAAACCCGTTGAAGGCTGGGGGTTTGCCAAAAATCCTATGAGTATTATGGTCAATCATTTCAAACGGAATGAGGAATCATAATAAAGATAAAGACAAAAATCAGGTCCACTAAAGAGAATCAAATGTCAAGGTTTTCAGCAAATAAAATCATACATCAAGCCCATGGCTAAGAATCTGCTGACTGAATTCAGATAACTTCTCGTCATAAGAGCGTCTAAGCTCCTCCTGCAACTCAGCTCTGACAGACTCTTCGTTCGCGGCTAAAGTCCTCACAGCAACCTCCTCTGTCTCAGCCAGTGTCTGCTTCAAGGACTTCAGCTCATCAGATAAAGCAGCATTTGCTTGCTGATTCTGCATCTTTGTGTCTTCCTTCTCACGGAGTTCTCGTCGGAGCTGATCTATCTGAGAATCAAGCTCCTCAAGGGAAGATGATCTAGTGGCAAGATCAGCCTCAACTCGATCTATGCGGCCCCGCTGCACCTGAATCTCGAGCTCGGCAACCATCCGAGTACTGCGCCATGTCTGTAAGCGAGCATCCAACTCGGCAGCAACGAATGAAGAGGCACCTGTATCCCGGAGCTCATGAAACATCTGAAGCTCACGCTCTAAGCGATCAAGGTCATCAACCATAGCCGTCGCCAGATCCGGACATCCTATGTCCCTAATCAAATTTATCTTGGAATCGAGGTAGGGCTTAAATTGGCGAAGAGAAAGTCCGTCGTGGAGGAGTTTGCCAATTATAGCAGTCAGGGAGGAGAAATAAGAGCGGACTTCTACGCTGATGATGATCTTCTCAGGGTCATTCCCCGATAACAACTCCTTAACGAGGACATGAAGCTGAGAAGGAAGCCCTACACAAAGAAGAGAAATTCGTCAAAAGCCTCAATAAGGAAATGAATGGCTTTGCTCAGTTAATTAAATTATACCTCCTCCCCCTCGAGTCACTGGGGGTGGTGGAGATGTAAGGACTGTAGCTGCATCGACTGGTGGAGTTGGTCGTACAGCCGGCTCAACAGGGTCAGCCTCAACAAAAGCCCCTGTTAGGCACAAAACAGAAACATCATATTATAGTTGCATTAGTCAAGGAATTGGCTAGTCCTATAGTTAGCTTGAGAAGAGGCACGCACCTTCAAAATAACCGTTCCCGGGAGTCTGAGGGAGTACAGACTCAGGAAACATATCCTGAGGCGGCTGGCCATCGATCTGAGGAGAGTCATACATGAAGCTGAACATAGAAGTGTCCATAGGCAGGCCCTCCCCATCGAAGTCATCAATCGAAAAATCTGACATAAAAAGATATAAGGGAAGAGGAAGGAAACTATGGCCAATAGAGACAAGTTACCTCTTGAAGATGTACCTGGAATCACCGAACTGGGTCCTTCATTGACAGACTCCCCAACATGGGCGGTCTCTGCAGGCTTTTCTACCTGGTGCGGTGAGTCAGGCTCACCAGGAGATGCACAATCATCGGGACTCATCTCGCCTTCCTCACGATATCCTGCATAGGATGGGAAAGCATGAGCCAGAAGTTCTAAACGATCAAGAAAATGATCTATAGAATAGACGTTACCTCCGTCACTAACAGGATCCTCATCAGCCAAGTCCATCTCAGATGCTCGTGAATTTGCATGCGGCTTGTGGGCTAATCTTTTCCGCCTATCAGCACGGACAGCAATCGAAGGTCTTGCCCGGGTAAAAGGACGGAATTCGTCGTCACTATTGGTCGCTGTCCCTGAAATATCAAATAGTGGTCAGGAATAGCAACTTGGAAATGCAGAGAAAAAGAAAAAATAGGTGACTAACCTTGCTCCAAATCTGCCTCGTAGTCTTCAGGGTCTCCGCCTGAGGCCTCTCCAGCAGAACTAAAGGCCCTGTGACCTTCTGCATCAAGTCGGCGGGTCTTGCCCTGAGCCCTCTGTGATCGAGCACCGTCCTGGATAACACGAGAATCAAGCTGAGAGGCTTCTTCGGCCACCAACTCTTCGATAGGCTTCACACGGACAGTCTTATTAGCTGCTAGCAACCACTTGCAGCTCAGGAAAGTAACATTCGCCATACCGGCTGGAGAACTGTGGAAAACAAGTAGAGAACGCCCAACACTTGTGGACCTGTAGCTGCCTCCTGATATCAGAGAATCCTCGGCCTTCCCACTCGCCATGCTCAAGCAGCTGTAGTAAGGGAATAGAGTGGTCCATGGCATGCGGCACCGACATCATGTCAGAACGATGAAGGACGAACCAAGCCATCAAATAAACATACGGAAGCTCCACCTTAGTAGTAGGAATCAATGGTAGGAATCTGAGTCAGTTTATCATTATCCCTCCGTGTAAAAGCACTGGAAATCTGTCGAAGCCCTCGATGAATGTTAGCCACCATCACCGGAAGAAGTGAAAGTTCCTTTCTGTAGGCAAGTTGAACCGCAGGATAGAGCACTTCCAGTGGCAGAGCGTCACCGGACTGATACGGGACCACGCATTTCTTTAACCAGATGGCGAGGTAACCGGCAAGAAGGGTCATCGGCCGAATCGTGCGGTCGCATGGCATAAGAATGATTTGAATTTAGTCCCTGCAGGAAAGCCACTCTCAGGACTGCTAATGGTATAGGAATGAGCGTCAGTCTTCTTCAGCAGCTCATTAACCTCTGAAGGAGTCAGCGGTGCCAGTTCACAAATAGTTTTGCCAGAATGGCTCTCCAGATTCCTGAACAAATATGATGCGAACTGCTTCAGGCTCACATTTGATTTGGTCCTCTTCGCTAGGGGCTTAGACTGCACCAGAGCAATGTGATAGTGACAGGTGAGGTCCCATAAGGTCTCGTAGAGGTCGGGCATGCGATCCTTCAGCTGACTCAGTTCATGGTTGGAAGGAAAATACTCCTGGTATAACATCTGACCCATGGGCAAACCAGAAATCTTATGCATCTCATGAAGAGCCAAACCCAACTCTCCATGCCTAGTCAGAAAGGTATTCGAATCCGAATTATAAAGCTCGCATAGGGCAAAGAAATGCCTCGCACTAACAGGTAAACCATGCATGGTGGCACGAAT
>NW_017974268.1:0-6769 GCF_001876935.1 Asparagus officinalis
GCATGTGACGTTGTGCTAAAGGAATGAACTCTCTTAGACTTGATGCTACGATATTGAATACGTAGACTTTACCATTATTACGGGAATAGGCTACCCGGCAACGTGTATTAGACGCTGACCTATCCCTACTTAGGCTTCGGCTGGATTCTGGTGTCTTTTTCAATCGGTGAAAGACTAAACCGGCAACGCGAGTTAGGCGTTGACTTATCCCTACTTAGGGTTCGGGATAAAATTCCCCGCGCGTGTGAAGCACGGATTTTGGCGTTATGAATAACGACATGCCACAATGTCGAATATGTGGACTTTTGTCCTTTTCACGGCAAAAGACTAGCCGGCAACGCGTGTTAGGCGTTGACTTATCCCTGCTTAGGATTCGGGATAAAATTCCCCACTCATAAAAGGCATGGATTTTTGTTGCTACGAGGCTGAATACGTAGACTCGGTCGTTTTTATGGGAACGAACCACCCAGCAACGCGGGTTAAGCGTTGACTTATCCCTACTTAGGCTTCGGGATAAAATGCCCCAGACTGGATTCTGGTGTCTTTTTCAATCGGTGAAAGACTAAACCAGCAACGCGTGTTAGGCGTAGGCTTATCTCTATTTAGGAGTTGAGATAAGATTCCCCGTGCATCCGGAAATGATGAACTGGGAGTGGGTTCTCCACTCCGAGCATCGGAAAGGTCCGAGGAGAGGAAGAATTTTATATTCTATCTCCCGACACTGAGGAAGAAGAATTTTATATTCTATCTTCAGCTGGAAAGGAGACTCGAGGTGGGATCTCCACTCCTAGAATCCAAAAAGATGAAACTAAGAGTGGGATCTCCACTCCGAGAATCGGAAAGATTCAAACGACCCTAACTCTTATAGGATTGGTTGTTTGATCTAAGAAAAGAGTTCCTCATTTATTGAGGGAAAATTCCAATTTCGACCCTAACTTTTATAGGTTTGGCTGAAAAGGAAAAGATGGAAGTCTTTCGTTTATCGAAAGAGATGACTCGATCTTAGTCCTAACTATCTGCAGGTTTGACTAAGTGATGTTGGAGACAGTCCTAACTTTTATAGGTTTGATTGCTCGAATGAAAGTGGACCTCTCGTTCATGAAAGGAATCGAGAGGAGAATCTAGTTGTGGCCCTAATTTTTATAGGTTTGACCAAGGAAACAGTGAAAGTGGGAGGTTTGAGATGATCTTAGCTTTTACAGGCTTGGTCGTTCAATTTAAAAGTGGACCTCTCATTCATGGAAGGAATCGAGAGGGGACTTTGGTTGTGGTCCTAACTATAGGAAGGTTTGACCAGGTAGACAGTGAGAGTGGGAGTACAAATCATCGGGTTATCCCTAAGAATATTATATTTAACATTCTTCCGGGAACTTCCCGTTACATGAATTATCCACCCCCAGCTTTCTTTACCAAAAATGGGCGTGTCATTATGATTAGTTATATGACCGGGTTATCCTTAAGAATATTACATGTAAAAATTCTCCAGGAACTTCCCGTCAACGGTAGGAAACAGTTTAGACTCATATACCTATTGGAGTATCAGGGAGCAGTTTAACCTCATATACCGATTGGAGGATTGAGAAGCAGTTTATACTCGTATACTTGTCAGAGTGTTGAGAAGCAGTTTATACTCGTATACTCTTCGGAGTGTTCATTCGACTTAATTGAGCGATATAACGCCGGCTTCAACCAAGGTTTGGATGCTATTCTTGAGAGCAAAGCAATCCTTGGTGGGATGAACGACCCTCCTGTGGTATGCACAGTACTTTGGGTCTGTAGTATTGTCAGCTTCCTCCTGATTTATGATAGGTGGTAGCTTGATCTTGTTGCTTCCAAGGAGGGATTCGAAGATGGCTGGAACGTCTTCATCCTTGAAAGAGTACTCTCTTTGGAGTCTCGGACCCGAAGTCTTTTGCTGCCTTCGAGATTGCTGTTGTGACGTTCGATTAGTACCAACAGCAGCTGCAGGTGCCTTGCCCTTACCACGAGAGGCGAAGTTTGAGTCCAGACTTAAGAGCGAAACAAGCCTTGGTAGGATGAAGGATCCTCCTGTGGTACGCGCAATACTTCGGATCCGCAGTATTATCAGCTTCCTCCTGATCTGGGATAGGTGGTAGCTTGATCTTGTTATTTTCAAGGAGGGACTCGAAAATAGCTGGAATATCTTCGTCCTTGAAGGAGTACTCTTTTTGGAGTCTCGGATCCGAAGTCTTTTGCTGCCTTCGGGGTTGTTGCGATGTCTGATTAACGTCTACAACCACTGCATGTGCCTTTCCTTTACCACGGGAGGCGAAGTTTGAGTTCGGAAGATTCGCCGTCGGTTGGCTCCTCTCGGCTTTCTTCCTTCGGAGGAAGCGTTCGGCCCGCTCTCCGCGCGTCTTCAACTCTTTCCAAGTGTTGGACGGTGCGACTCCCATAACTTCTAATATCTCAATAGATAGGTTGTTATGACATGTCTGGAGGATGAAGTCCTCCGTGATCGGATCTCGGCAGTTCATTGCTTTATTCCGAAAGCGCTTGACGAAGTCGTCGACTGTCTCGTCATCTTCTTGTTTCTCATCGAAAAGTGTCCTGATGGATACCTCGTCGTCGTCATCAAAGAAGTTACCAAGGAATGAGTTCTCCATATCGTCCCAGTTGTTAATACTTCCGGGCTTGAGACGGCGGTACCAATCGAAGGCCGGCCCGCGAAGGGTGCCAACGAATGACCGAACCATCAAGGCTTCATTACCGAAGATCATGCCCAAGTGGGACTTGAAGTAGATCAGATGTTGAGTGGGTGAACCCTTCCCGTCAAACGGCGTGAAGTTAATCAGGTTGAACTTCGCCGGATACGGGATCGAATCCCATTCTCTTGGATAGGGACATGGAATACCTGTCCTTTTCACCTCTCGAGTAGACATTAGAGCGTTGATTTTGCTCTCGAGATCTTTCATTTTCTCATCCTCACTCGTGTCGGGCCTCGGACGATTCGAAAGAGGAATAACACGACCACCCTCGGCATTGTCATCTTCGGTGGAACCACCCCCAGCGTTGTTATCTTTAGTGGAGTCACCCCCAGTGTTTTGGTCAACGGGAGGGTTATCAGGATTGAGACGTTCATCTACATCTGAATCGCTATTTGCTTGGTTAGCAGTGTTGCGACGGCTGGATTCACCAATTTGATTCGACAAAGCTCGGATTTGTTGGTCATGTTCTTCCCTCATCCGCCGCATAGCCGTTTCCATTTCGAACTTGAATGCCTCTTTCTGCTTGGTTAGAGCATCCTCGAGAATTTTGGCGATCTGCTCGGTGTTGATCATGAACACTTCGCGAGATTGTCCCGGACTGGATACCGTATTATCAGAAGCGATTGCCGAGTTAGCATCTGATGCTTCATCATCCGATGATAAACCTCTCCGCATTCTCTGGTAGTCCCTACGTCTGGTGGTCCCTACGCGTAGCCGAGTCAGACGATGCGATACGAGAGGGTCAGAACTAGAAGGTCGAATCGACTTTCCCTTATCAGCCATGTTAATTGTGACTTTTGGAAGTTCGTTATCATGAACAGCCGATCGCTTCTTACGGAGACGCTTTGGTTTGGACTTAGCTATTCCGTTGGAGATCCTCCCAAATACCGAGACCCTCTGTGGAGCGGTCTTGGGGCAACTACATGCTGATAATACTGTCCTGATTATCTTAGCGCACGGGCAGTGAGACTCCAATTCCCGGGTACTTCTCTTCCGAGACTTGTTCATACCCCCAGCCCGATAGTACAACTCATCGGTCAGATGACCAGAGCAACCTATCGTACGTTGACACAACTCCCCAAGTATAACGTTGTCATCGTCAGATGAATACGTTTCTTTCAGGGGATTTGCCAATTTCCTTGGTTCCAAGCAAAATTGGGATGATTTCTCCAACCTGGATTGTAGGTTGGAGAAAATGGATCATTTCTAGGGCGCTGGAATGCAGCGTTCATCTGTTCTAAAGCATGGTTGTTTCCTAGAAGAGGACATTCCTCTGAAACGTGGGTAGGAGACTGACAGTTATGACATCCCGGGGCAGAAATATGATTGATTTGAGCCGGAGCTCGTTCCTTAACTTCTAAGGCTTCTAACCTCCGCATAATCGTCGCCATCTTCGCTTCAGATGCAATGTTTGACTCCAGGGAAAGACCACTAGACTTAGATTGGGAAACAGATGAAACCCTGTCATCACAGTTTTCCCACTGCATTGTTTTCTCGGATAGACTCTCTAGGAATTCCCAAGCTTCATCGGCGTTTTTTCTCATAAAATCTCCCTGACACATCGATTCTAAAGATGTTTTTGAAGAATAGTCCAATCCTTCATATATGACTTGGCACAATCGCCATTTTTCTAGACCGTGATGAGGACATTGGATTAAAAGATCTTTAAATCGGTCAAAGTATTTCCAGAATGGCTCTCCCGGGACAATTTTGAAATTCTGAATGCTGTTCCTAAGCTTTACCGTTTTGTGAATAGGGAAAAATTTCTTGAGAAAAACGGTGACAAATTCCTCCCAAGTTGAGATGGAATTTATCGGTAAGCTGTACAGCCATTTTTTAGCTTTGTCCTTTAGAGCAAATGGAATAAATCTAAGCTTAATCGCATCTTCGGTTAATTCTCTCATTTTTATCATAATACATACTTCCTCAAATTCCGAGATAAATATATATGCATCTTCTGTTTCATTACCTAGGAATTTGGGAAGCATGTTAATGAAATGCGGTCTAAGCTCGAAATTTGCTCCATTTACTTCGGGGAGTCTTATGCAAGATGGAATTGCATTTCTGGTGGGGTAACACATATCCTGAAGAACGGGCTGATTTGCCATTTCTTGGATTGGTTCAACACGGATTAAGCGATGAAAATTATCCCGAACCCAAATTTGCATACACCAAAACAAATTAGAATTTTTTTTTTAAGAAGGAAAAAAAATTAGTTTTTTTTTTTAAGGAAGAAAGAAAGAAAATTAGTTTTTTTTTAAAGAAAATTAGTTTTTTTTTAAGGAAAGAAAGAAAGATAGTTTTTTTTTTCTAAATTAGTTTTTTTTTTAATATGAGAAGATAAAGAAAAAGAAGAATCCTAACTAAAACAAATCAAGGCAATCACTTTTTAATCAACTCTAACTCTAGGGTTTAGCCTAACTCCACTAGACCAGCTCCTAACCAAAAATTCCTACAGTGAAAAGATCAAAGTTTTACCCAGGTAGTTAGCCAGGTAAGGATAGTACTAGAGGATAATCAAAGATCAATTAAGTACCTCTTTCCTTAAGGAGCGCTTTACGCAACCCCTAAACCTTTCCTTAGACACCAACTATTCTGAGAAAACTTAAACCGTTCACTTAAGGATTTCTTGTTCCTTATTGAGCTCGAATCCTTAGGGGCCAACGTCTAATGAGTTTTAGAAGGCTTGGGTTTGTGAAGTGAGGAATTAGTGATTTGTGGGTTAAGGAAAGGGTGATGAAATCCCTTACCTTATCTTGATTGGGGTTTTGCCCTTAAGAATGTTTTAAGTGTGTGCCAAATCAAGTGCTACAATCATTGTTGTATTCATTGCGGTATTCATTACAACTTCGATCGTTACAATGAAAACAAAAAAAGATTGTCTTTTTTATAAGACTTTTACACAATGAAAACAAAAGTTTACAACTCTCGTCAAAACAAACGCAGAGGACGTTTATCACCCGCTGCTTTGCGTGGGATCTTTGCCTGTGTCGGGGTTTATCCGTGGACCGCCTTAGATCTGGATCCGGTTGATAAAAAAATTCGGCAGAACTTCGTCTTCACCAAGGAAGTATTTGATTCGAAGCGCTGAGATCGACCAAGCGAAATCAGGGCTCTTCTCGAGATTAAGACCAGCCTAATCTAAGGAGGGACGGACCGACCACGTGCGCTCGGATCTCTCGAACTGCTCCTTCTTTATTGCCGAAGAACTGCCCAAGATCTGGTCAACCTTCGCTAGAACATTCGTGCTCTGTTGAACTCACAATCCTGCCCGCGGCAGCACTCCTCCGTCTTTGGATAATATCCGTCCCGCTAAAAGGAGCGCCCTAGCTTGTATTTATAGGCTTCGAAGGGTTATTTCTGGATGAGAACAAGTGATTTTGGGCTCTATCTTTCAGTTAACAACAGCGCCTAAAACACGTTTGGGGATGATATCAAAGTTAGTTACAGAAGGCCACCTTCTGGAACAGATAAACTAGCAAAACAGACAGGCATCATAACACCGTTCAAACGTGTTTCGGTGTTGTTCCGTTACTTGCGCATTGCGCGGGTCGGATCGTCCGACCTGCCACGCTTCGTGCAGCGATCGGATTTGATCGACCCTGCGCTTTTTGTGTCATTAGCTGTCTGCGATGTGTATTCGACTCCGCACTTGTGCGGGTCGGATCAGATCCGACCTGCATTGTGCGGGTCGGATCAGATCGACCGTGCACTTGTGCGGTGTCGGATCAGATCCGACCTGACTTGTGCGTGGTCGTGGTCCATATTCTACTCTGCACTTTGTGCAGCCGTGTTGAATCGACTGCACAATTGTGACAGGTCGGGTTGATCCGTCTGTCTCGCGCTAAGTTTTGGGCGACTCGTTCTTATGTTCCCTTTCTTCCCTCGGATCTCTTTTCGCGGTGTATTGGGCCGATTTGTTGACTTGTTGCTTTTCGCCCGCAAATATCTGATCGTCTTGAACGCCGCTTTACATTATATAACGCTGTGATCGATGCATGTGCCGGAATAATTGGGACCTGTCAGCAGCGCAGTTGTTT
>NW_017974269.1:0-5858 GCF_001876935.1 Asparagus officinalis
CCGATACTGAACCATCGGCCCAGGGCACAGATAGCGGAGAAGAAGCTGATTCTGAAGCCGGATTCGATTCCAATGGTGGTTTTGTTTTAAATGACATTGTACCCTTTGTAATCAATCTTGACGATGAACAATCATCGGATGGAGGTTGTAACTGGCAACTTGCCGATATTGAAATAAAAGATGATTTAGAGTACTCCTTGTCTCTTGATGATGTGATGAAAGAGCTGTATGATAATCCTGAGTTGTATATGCCGATCCGATCGTCCTATGTAACAAAGGAACGCCTCCAGCATTCTTTCGGAACAACCATGGTCATCCCGAACAAAGTAAGAGGTGCTAAAGAAGTGATTTACGGTAAAGGAAAAAGCTCTCCGTTACCAGATCATTTCCTAAGTGAAGACGAAGATGATGACAAACCTGGTCGACATATATCTAAGTATAGTCCAGAAGCACGCAAGCTCATGGAAAAACAGGGATACGATTTCACACTCGGAGAAGGTCTATACTTCGATCGAGGTCCTCGCGTTCCAGCCAAAGCAGCATATGTACCAAAAGGGAAACCTGAGGATTATTATAAATATGGGCGAGGCTTAGGTTATGTTTCATCAGATGACGAATGTGGTTGGCAAATCATCGATCAAATTGCTAACAAAACTAAGAAATCGATCAAATTGCTAACAAAGCCAAGAAGGGATACTCTCCTGATGCTTCAGAGTGGGACTCCGATACAAGTCTGGGAGAAGTTTTCAAAGCCCTAATGTCAAATATGGCTACAGCTGATCCATCCACGATGGAAGACGACGATCAAATGCCAACATGGGAAGACCCGTGGGTTCACCATCTGAATATGCAGTATGGTGATAGGTTCGAGCAAAGAGAACCACCCACTGAAGATAAAATAGTCCAGATTAACATGGGTGATGAGGCCAACCCAAAGCCTATATTCATCAGCGACAGTCTTCCCCCAGATGAGAAGGAGGAATTGATTGCTCTCATCAGGGAATATATCGACGTCTTCGCATGGAATTATGAAGACATGCCAGGGCTCGACCCCAATGTCGCAATGCACCGCCTCGATATCAAGCCGGATGCCAAACCTGTCAAGCAACAGCAAAGACGGTTTCGTCCGCAGATTATGGAAGCCATTGAGGCAGAGGTTAAGAAGTTGATCGAATCAGGATTTATCCGAGAGGAACAACATCCAGACTGGTTAGCTAATATCGTTCCAGTTATGAAGAAGAACGGTAAAATCAGAATCTGTATTGACTTCAGGGACCTGAACACGGCATGTCCGAAAGACGACTTTCCTCTCCCAATCACAGATGTCATTATCGACAATACATGTGGATTTGAGAGGATGTCCTTCATGGATGGATTTTCGGGATATAACCAGATCAAGATGCATCCAGAGGATGAGAAGCATACGGCGTTTAGAACACCCCTCGGCGTCTTCTGCTATACGGTGATGCCTTTCGGTCTGAAGAATGCCGGTGCCACATACCAGCGAGCGATGACTAAGATTTTCCAAGAACATCTCAGGAAAACAGTCGAATGCTACGTTGATGATTTGGTTGTGAAAAGCCGCAACAAGGAAGATCACATCAAGGATTTGAAGACGATGTTCGATCTCATGAGGAGTCATCAATTGAAGATGAACCCCACTAAATCATTCCTTGGAATGTCCAGCGGAAAATTTCTTGGGTTCGTCGTCACCACTAAGGGTATACATATCGATCCTGATAAGGTGAAGGCGATACATGAATTGCAGCCCCCGAGGAATCTGAGAGAACTCAGAGGATTGCAAGGGCGTTTAGCTTATATCCGGCGTTTCATCTCAAATCTTTCTGGGAAGTGCCAACCGTTCTCTAAGCTGAACAAGAAAGGAGTATCATTCATCTGGGATGATGCCTGCCAAAAAGCGTTCGAAGATATCAAAACATATCTGGCGAACCCTCCTGTTCTCGTTGCACCGAAATCTGGTAAACCGTTCTTGATTTATCTCAAGGCGATGAACCACTCGATAAGTGCCTTACTAGCGCAAGACGATGATAACGGTCACGAACAGGCAGTTTATTACCTAAGTCGGACCTTGGTAGGCGCAGAGTCTCGATATCCGATGATTGAGAAAGAATGCCTTGCATTGGTATTTGCGATGCAAAAGATGCGGCATTACCTGGTGGGACAGACGATCTACGTTATCTCCAACGTTAATCCAGTACGGGTGTTTATGACGCAACCGGCCTCTATGAATTGGCGGCTAGCGAAGTGGGCCCTTCTCTTGTCCCAATACGATTTGCACTTCAAGCAGCAGAAGTCGATAAAAGGACAGGCGATTTGTGACCTTTTGGCGGCAAACCCGACCACAGATACGGCAGAAGTATATGATGACTTGCCGGATGAAACCCACGAGGTTAACACCACATCACACCAACAAGTATGGCAATTATACTTCGATGGTGCCTCAAGGGCAGTTAATAGAGTAATAACCCCGGGATGTCCTACAGTTTCCTCTGGAGTTGGAGTCGTCTTAATCTCCCCTGGAAAGCACGTGATGCCTCGGGCTTATTCGTTGACTAGTCCGTGCTCCAATAATGTTGCCGAATACAACGCGCTTCTCATTGGACTCAGTTTCGCCAAAGAGCTGGGGGTCGAATATCTCGAAGCTTTTGGAGATTCGCAATTGATAGTCAACCAAGTTCGCGGTGAGTATGAAGTCAGGAATCAAGACCTGATCCCGTACCACCAGGAAGCCATCAAAATGGCAGAATCTTTCGAAGAATTCTTTATTGAATACATCCCTCGTCTCCAGAACGCTTATGCAGACGCACTGGCGGCACTAGCAGTATCACTGGCACAGCCTCCCGAAGCTGAGCTGTTAGTCACAGTACGGACGCATCAACTCTGCGTACCCATATACAGTACGGAGATTGAAGAAGAAGAGGATAGAAACGTGAACGCCAAAGAGGTGAATTCAACTCAAATTGGGTCTGAGTCCCGAGATTGGCGTTTTCCTATCATCGACTACGTCCAATATGGTATCTTGCCAGAGGATGTAAAAGAAAAGGAATCAATCCGCCGAAGAGCTCCAAGATTCTTCTATAATACCGAGACCCATACGTTATACCGTAGAGGGTACGACGGTCTTTTGCTCCGATGCCTTTCGAACAGAGAAGCAAAGGAAGTTCTTAAGGAAGCACACGAAGGAGAATGTGGTGCGCATCAGCCCGGTCCTAAACTGTATGATCGCATCAGGAGGATGGGATATTTCTGGCCAACGATGGTTCGTGACGCAATCGAATACGCACGAGAATGCCACGCTTGCCAGATACATGCGAATTATATGCATCAACCGCCAGAGCAGTTGCACACGTCAACCACGTCTTGGCCGTTCGAGACTTGGGGCATGGACATAGTCGGTCCTATTTTTCCCCCTTCAGTCAAAGGTGATCGGTTCATCCTCGCGATCACAGATTATTTCTCAAAGTGGGCTGAAGCGATTCCGCTTAGAGAAGTGAAGACGAACAACGTCATCAATTTCATCAAGCATCATGTCATTTACCGACACGGCGTGCCAAGAAGGATCATTCATGACAACGGTCCACAGTTCATAAGCAATGCCTTCGTCAGATTCTGCGACAAGTTCAAAATCGAAGATGTTTCGTCGACAGCTTACTACCCCGCCGCGAATGGATTAGCGGAGGCGTTTAACAAGACGATCATCAAGATCTTGTCAAAGCTCGTGAAGACCAATAAACGAGACTGGGACGATAAACTCGGTGAAGCACTCTGGGCTTATCGCACCACCATACGCACGCCTACGGGAGCTACCCCGTATTCGCTGGTATACGGATGTGAAGCTGTGCTACCGCTGGAAATTCAGATTCCGTCCCTTCGGATCGCCCTCGCAACGGAGATGACGACGGAGGAACAACATCAGAAGCGTCTCGAAGAGCTCGAGAGGCTGGATGAAAAGCGTTTGGAGGCTCAACAACACATCGAGTTTTACCAAGCCAGGATGTCAAGGGCTTTTAACAAAAGAGTCCGACAGAGAAGCTTCAAGGAAGGAGATCTGGTCCTCGCTGCTCGCCGACCAATAATTCTCACCTCCAAGAAGAAAGGTAAATTCGAACCCAAATGGGAAGGACCGTTTGTAATAGACACAGTCTATTCAAACGGCGCATATCGCCTGATTACTCAAGAGGGCGCCAGGCAATTAATGCCAATAAATGGGAAGTTCCTGAAAAAGTACTATCCCTAGTACATTCAGGATAACTCATTTACCGGGAAGTTCCTCGAAGAATATTACACTTAATATTCTAGAGGATAACCCAAAATCATTGTCACCACCAAAATCCCTCACTGATCAATTTCAATTGACAGTGAGTCCACCAAAAATGTTTTTCTGGCCCTCTTGATTCTCTCCATGAGCAAGAGGTCCACTTTCAGTTCGGAGTCCCTTTTCGATAAACGAAAGAACTCCTTCCCTTTTTCTCTTTGGTTAAACCTTGTTCATGGTTATAACCGGAGTTGAAAATACCACTTCGATAAGAAGAACTCTTTTTCCCAATTTAGATAACCAATCCTATAAAAGGCAAGTTTATCTAAATTTTCCAGATTCTCGGAGTGGAGATCCCACTTCTAGTTTCTTTTTCCCTGGAAATAGAATATAAAATTCTTCCTTTCCAGAATCAGGGAATAGAATATAAAATTCTTCCTTCCTTGTTTTCCGGGTTCGCCTTCACCCTAAAAGAAGACCGGGAAATAGAATATAAAATTCTTCCTTTCCCGCACCGCTCTTTCCAAAATTTGTCAATTTAGGATTCATCCTAGGAAGTTTATCCCGAATCCTAAGCAGGGATAAGTCTGCGCCTAACACGCGCTGCCGGTTTAGTCTTTTTCCGCACAAAAAGACACCAGAGTCCGATTCTGGGGTATTTTATCCTGAAACCTAAGCAAGGATAAGTCTGCGCCTAACCTGCGCTGCCGGTTAGTTCTTAACCGTTAAAAAGAACACCCGTCCACATATTCAACATTGTAGCAGGTTGTTATTAATAACACCAAAATCCATGCCTTACACGCATGGGGAATGTCATCCTGAATCCTAAGAAAGGATATGCCGACGCCTAACACGCGTCGCCGGTTTAGTCTTTCGCCCGCCGGTTTAGTCTTTCTCCGAAGAAAAAGACACCAGAGTTCGATTCTGGGGTATTTTATCCCGAAATCTAAGTAGGGATAGGTCATCGTCTAATACACGTTGCTGGGTAGCCTATTCCCATAACAATGGCGAAGTCTACGTATTCAATATCGTAGCACGAATTCTAAGGGAGTTCATTCCCTTAGCACAACGTTACATGCAGAACGGATTTCGACAATCCGCATGCTAGCCCGACTAAAACGGTAGTCGGTAAAGGCTAATCAAACCCGTTGAAGGCTGGGGGTTAGCCAAAAATCCTAAAGTCAACACCTAACACGTGTCGCCGGGTAGCCTATTCCCGTAACAATGGCGAAGTCTATGTATTCGACATCATAGCACGAAGTCTAAGGGAGTTCATTCCCTTAGCACAACGTTACATGCGGAACGGATTTCGACAATCCGCATGCTAGCCCGACTCAAACGGTAGTCGGTAAAGGCTAATCAAACCCGTTGAGGGCTGGGGGTTTGCCAAAAATCCCATGAGTATTATGGTCAATCATTTCAAACGGAATGAGGAATCATAATAAAGATAAAAGATAAAAATCAGTTCCACTAAAGAGGATCAAATGTCAAAGTTTTCAGCAAATAAGATCACACATCAAGCCCGTGGCTAAGAATCTGCTGACTAAACTTAGACAGCTCCCCATCATAAGCTTGCCTAAGC
>NW_017974270.1:0-5857 GCF_001876935.1 Asparagus officinalis
GATCAGGTCTTGGTTCCTGACTTCATACTCTCCACGGACTTGGTTGACTATCAATTGAGAATCCCTAAAGGCTTCGAGATATTCGACCCCCAGCTCCTTAGCGAAACTGAGTCCATTGAGAAGCGCGTTGTATTCGGCTACGTTATTGGAGCACGGACTAGTCAACGAATAAGCTCGAGGCATCACATGCTTCCCCGGGGAGATTAGGACAACCCCAGCCCCGGAGGAAACTGTAGAACCTCCCGGGGTTATTATCCTATTAACTGCTCTCGAAGCACCATCAAAGTATAATTGCCATACTTGTTGGTGAGACGTGGTGTTAACCTCATGGGTTTCATCCGGCAAATCATCATATACTTCTGCTGCATCTGTTGTCGGGTTTGCCGCCAGAAGATCACAAATCGCTTGTCCTTTGATCGACTTCTGCTGCTTGAAGTGCAAATCATATTGGGACAAGAGAAGAGCCCATTTCGCTAACCGCCAATTCTTGCGTCATAAACACCCGTACTGGATTAACATTGGAAATGACGTAAATCGTCTGTCCAACCAAGTAATGTCGCATCTTTTGCATCGCGAATACCAATGCAAGGCATTCTTTCTCAATCATCGGATATCGAGACTCGGTGCCTATCAAGGTCCGACTTAGGTAATAAACTGCCTGTTCGTGACCGTTATCGTTGTCTTGTGCTAGTAAAGCACTTATCGAGTGGTTTATCGCCTTGATGTAAATCAAGAACGGTTTACCCGATTTCGGTGCAGCGAGAACAGGAGGATTCGTCAGATATGTTTTGATATCTTCGAATGCTTTTTGGCAGGCGTCGTCCCAGATGAATGACACCCCTTTCTTGTTTAACTTAGAGAATGGCTGGCACTTCCCAGAAAGATTTGAGATGAACCGCCGGATGTAAGCTAAACGCCCTTGCAATCCTCTGAGCTCCCTTAGATTTCTAGGAGGTTGCAGTTCGTGTATCGCCTTCACTTTGTCAGGATTGATATGTATACCTTTAGTGTTGACGACGAACCCAAGGAATTTTCCGCTAGACATTCCAAGGAAGGATTTAGTAGGGTTCATCTTCAATTGATGACTTCGCATGAGATCGAACATCGTCTTCAAGTCCTTGATGTGATCTTCTTTGTTACGACTTTTCACAACCAAATCATCGACGTAGCATTCAACTGTTTTCCTGAGATGTTCTTGGAAAATCTTAGTCATTGCTCGTTGGTACGTGGCGCCTGCATTCTTTAGACCGAAAGGCATCACCGTGTAGCAAAAGACACCAAGGGGCGTTCTGAACGCTGTATGCTTCTCGTCATCTGGGTGCATCTTGATTTGGTTATATCCTGAAAACCCATCCCATCAGGGTGCATCTTGATTTGGTTATATCTTAAAAACCCATCCATAAAAGACATTCTCTCAAATCCGCATGTATTGTCGATAATAACATCCGTGATTGGGAGAGGAAAGTCGTCTTTTGGGCATGTCGTATTCAGGTCCCTGAAGTCGATGCAAATCCTGATTTTACCGTTCTTCTTCATGACTGGAACGATATTGGCTAGCCAATCTGGATGTTGCTCCTCTCGGATAAATCCTGATTCAATCAATTTCTTAACCTCTGCAGGAAAGTCGTCTTTTGGGCATGTCGTATTCAGGTCCCTGAAGTCGATGCAAATCCTGATTTTACCGTTCTTCTTCATGACTGGGACAATATTGGCTAGCCAATCTGGATGTTGTTCTTCTCGGATAAATCCCGATTCGATCAATTTCTTAACCTCCGCCTCAATGGCTTCCATAATCTGCGGACGAAACCATCTTTGCTGTTGTTTGACAGGTTTGGCATCCGGTTTGATATCGTCCTTCTCACTTGAGGGAAGACTATCGCTGATGAATATCGGCTTTGGGTTGGCCTCGTCACCCATGTTAACTTGACTTATTTTATCTTCAGTGGGGGGTTCCCTCTGTTCGAACCTATCACCATACTGCATGTTTAGGTGATGAACCCACGGATCTTCCCATGTTGGCATCGGGTCTTCCCATGTTGGCATTTGATCATCGTCCTCCATTGTAGACGGATCAGCTGTAGCCATGTTTACCATTAGGGCTTTGAATGCCTCCCCTAGACTTGTGTCGGAATTCCCAGCTGAAGAATCAGAAGAGTATCCGTTCTTAGTTTTGTTAGCAATTTGATCGATGATTTGCCAACCACATTCATCATCGGACGAGGAAACATAGCCTAAGCCTCGCCCGTATTTATAATAATCATCTGGTCTCCCTTTTGGTATATATGCCGCTTTGGCTGGAACACGAGGACCTCGATCGAAGTATAGACCTTCTCCGAGTGTGAAATCGTACCCCTATTTTTCCATGAGCTTGCGCGCTTCCGGACTATACTTAGATAAATGCCGACCAGGTTTGTCGTCATCTTCATCTTCACTTAGGAAATGATCTGGTAACGGAGAGCTTTTTCCTTTACCGTAAATTACTTCTTTTGCACCTCCTATCTTGTTCGGGATGATCATGGTTGTTCCGAAAGAATGCTGGAGGCGCTCCTTTGTTACATAGGATTTTGTTACATATGACGATTGAAGCGGCATATACAAATCAGGATTATCGTACAATTCTTTTATCACATCATCAAGAGACAGGGAGTACTCTAAATCGTTATTTATTTCATTATCGGCAAGTTGCCAGTTACAACAATGTCATTTAAAACAAAACCGCCATTGTAATCGAATCCGGCTTCAGAATCAGCTTCTTCTCCGCTGTCTGTGCCCTGGGCCGATGGTTCAGTATCGGATTCGTTACCATAAAGGAGAGAATCAGTGAAATAATTCTCATACCCTTTAACTTATCCGCGACCACCGTTCTAACCCTATTATCAGCGTCGACATATTTCAAACACTGATGGAGAGTTGAGGGGATTATAACGTTACTATGGATCCAAGGTCGACCCAATAGTAGGTTATACGAAGTCTCAGCATCAATCACATAACATGTGACTTCTGTCTTCAAATCTCCTTCTGTCTTCAGATCTCCCATCTGGCACTTCACCCGGATCTTACCCAAGGGTCTTGACCCACTAGTGTTGAATCCATAAATAACAGTGCCTGTGGACGCCAACTTGCTTACTGGAATGCTGAGGAAATGCATCAATCGAAGCGGCATAATACTCACAGCAGAACCCGGATCCACTTGGATTCGGTTGACTTGGCTGGAGCCAATGTATCCGACGAAATATAACGGCCGATCGTGGTTCGAATTCTTCGTCTGCATATCTTCTTTGGTGAAAGTAATGCAGGGAAGGTTCTTAGTCGCTATGTTGCACTGTTGACTCAGCGGTTCTGGCTGTTCATGCACCGGCTTGACTTGAGTCAGAAATACCTCTGCATTGGCCAAAGCTTCTTGTAGGGCCTCCCTGGTTTCTTTGGATAATCGCAGCAACTCATACAGCGTTATCCGTGCAGGAATGTTGGCTAATTGCGCCATAATGTCGAAGCTATGCGGAGTCTTCGAGCTTTCCGGTTTGTCTCTTCCAATTGGACGACTGAAACGAGACTGCTTCGGATTCTGTACCTCTTGGGGATTCTTCTCTTTTGGTTTATTCACCGGTTGTCGTAGAGCTTCTTTACCCGGTGTGGGACTTGCAATCACTCCCATCTCCGTGAGAGTTTTGGCTGGTCCCCGCTTGTTCACCCCCTGCTCACTAGGTGGCGGATAATTGTAGTGGTATTCATTTCCGCTCCGTGTCGCAAAAGCTTCTTGTTCTTCTTCAGAGAGCAGGAAAGTGGAGATTCTTTCGTCATCTTCCCCTGGGATAGCAGAGACTCCATAACAAGACTTCCCTTTTCCTTTAGACTTCCTCCCGGATGACGAACCGGCCCATTGTTCATCTCCAATCAGATCTGGATGAACCCAAAGGATTTCGCCATTTGGGGTTGTGTGCGGCACAAGTCCCTTTTGGCGCTGTCCGTGCGGATCGTCATTCACCGTCTTCATCCCGACTTTGGTGACGCGTTTTGGCTCGAACCAAGTTGTAGGCACTGACCCAAAACTGATTGACACTGCGTTGGCCCCCACATTCTTGGCTGGTTTCGGGGTTATGACTCCTACGTCGATTAACGCCTGGATCTTGTCCTTGAGGTGGTAGCATGATCTCGTAGGGTGGTGGACCGCTCTGTGGTACGCGCAGTACTTTGGATCCGTCACTTTGCTGGCCCCTTCTTGATCCACGATCGCCGGCAACTGGATCTTGTTGTTCTCCAACAGGTATTTGAAGATGCCGGGAACTTTGTCATCCTTGAAGGAGTACACTTTAGGAAACCTCGGCTCTGAAGATTTCTGCTTCTGAGGCCGTTGTTGCCATTGTCCTCGAGATTGTTGGGGTGCTTGTTGCTGTGGTTGCAATTGAAAGGTTTGATTAGCATCAACTGCATTAGCATGTGCCTTACCTTTCCCCCGTGGGACGAAATTCTGTTGTGGAGCATTATTCGCCTGTTGGCCTCTCTCCGCCTTCTTTCTTCTGAGGAATCGCTCGGCTTGCTCTCCTCGGACCTTCAGATCCTTCCATGTCTTGGACGGTGCTGTCCCCATTGCTTCCAACACGTCCAGGGCGAGGTTGTTGTGGCAAATCTGTAGGATGAATTCCTCGGTGATTGGGTCCCGACAGTTCATCGCCTTGTTCCGGAACCTCTTGACGAAGGTGTCCACCAATTCTCCGTCTTTCTGCTTCTCGTCCAGCAACGATCCGATGGATATCTTTGTGTCGTCGTCGAAGAAGTTGGCGAGGAATTTGGTCTCCATGTCATCCCAACTATTCACGCTACCTGGCTTGAGGTGGCGATACCAATCGAAGGCGGCTCCGCGAAGAGTGCCGACGAATGACCGCACCATCAGAGGCTCATTACCGGAGATTACCCCCAAGTGCGATTTGAAGTAAATCAAATGCTGGGTGGGTGAACCCATCCCATTAAACGGCGTGAAGTTAATTAGGTTGAACTTCTCCGGATATGGGATTGATTCCCACTCTCTTGGGTATGGACAAGGAATGCCTGTTTTCTTCATCTCTTGAGCGGAAATCAACGTGTTGATTTTGCTCTCGAGATTTTTAATCTTCAAGTTTTCACCTGTGTTTTCGCTAGCATTCTCGTTACCACCCCCTGCATTGACGGGAGGATTATTAGTATTACGAGCTTCATTCGTATCCTCGTCCTCCTGATGAACTTGGTTGCGACGACTTGGTTCGCCTTGCTGGTTCGTCAATGCTTGAATTTGTTGGTCATGCATTTCTCTCATGTTTTGCATGGCCATCTGCATTTTGAACCTGAAGGTTTCCTGTTGCTTAGCTAAGGCGTCTTCAAGCATTTTGGCCACTTGCTCCGCACTTATCATAAGTGCCTCGCGGGGTTGTCCCTCGCTGGACACCGTATTATCTGATGCAACCGCGGAGCCAGCATCAGATTCTTCATCTTCTGAAGGGAGTCTTGTCCGAACCCTACCATAGGTTGCTCGCTTGATGGTTCCGGACTGCAGACGGGTTCTAGGCCGGGATGCTTTCAGAATTGACTCGAGATTATCTCGCGCCGATGTCCCTCTGCTGGTCATGTTGGTGGTGACCCTCGGAAATTCTCCCTCTTCAACCACCGTTCTTCTTCGTCGGAAGCGCCTAGGCCTTGTTTTCGGCGTTTCGGTACTGAGCCTTTCGAAAACCGAAACTCGTTCAGGGACCGCCTTGATGCAGCTGTATTCAGACAATACTGTCCGAATGAGTTTGGAACAGGGGCACTAAGTTTTCTGTTCTCGGGGACTCCTTTTCCTGGTTTTGTTCGTACTCCCAGCACGATAGTACAACTCGTCTGCTTG
>NW_017974271.1:0-5856 GCF_001876935.1 Asparagus officinalis
CTCATATACCTTATTGGAGTATTTTCTGCGCCCAAATGCGCTGAACCGGCTTAAAATGAGCCAAAAAAAAGCAGTAAATCAGTTCAAAAAATCCTCCGACTCTTCCGAACATGTGGGAGAAGAGTGAGTAAATGAAGGGATGAATCGTCGCTCGATTTGAAGTCGTTTCGATGCTCGGTTCGGCTTCAATTTGGATTTTGGTTCGAACCCGGTCCGGTCCGGTTCGGTTTGGTCTAAACCCGGTCCACTTTTTCTTTTTCTTTTCTTTTTCTTTACCCTAGGGCCGGCCCCCCCTTTTGCCTCCTTTTTGAATTTCTCTTCTCTCGAGCCTCCGTTCTCCCTCAAAACTCGATCTTCGTCTTAGATTCATCCTTCCTTTTGGTCCTTGACTGAAAAATCCTTCGAAACTGCCATTTTTGGAATTTCTCTCAGGCCCCTCGAGCGCGTGGTTCGAGCACTTTCAAGATCTAATTTTTGTCGGATCCTCGAGCTTCCCCTCAGGTATATCTCCATAATCTTGATCTATTTCATGTTTGATCTAGTGTATGGAATCGCGGGATCGCATATAAGGGTTGAGGGAGTGATTTGATGCCTCAAGCTCGCCTTTTTAGGGGATAAAAAAGTGATTTTTATTTCTAGATCTGACCTCTTGAATTCTTTTTCTGTAGGCCATTATGTCGCGAGTATCGAGAGGTCGTTTTCCTGCTGCATCGGTAGATCTGACCTCTTGAATTCTTTTTTGTAGGCCATTATGTCGCGAGTATCGAGAGGTCGTTTTCCTGCTGCATCGGCTGATGGCGCGCTTCCCTCATATGCTGGTGAGCAATTTTTTTGACCTTTTGCACGTCGTTGGAAGTTGTCCAAGTGGTGAGGGAAGGTGGCCATCAAGCTCTTCGCCAGCTGATCACAGATGCGCCTCTCGTGCAGGATGCCAGTTCCGTTCAGTCTCTTAGGAAGACTGACTTCTTGTTTGGAGACTCTACCAGGGATCCCGATGCAGTATTTATTGAGGCTGAGCAGTGGCTTTACCAGACTGGCAGTCGTTATATGTATTTGCCGAAGATTCCTCGACACCGTTCTTTGACTGAGCTCAGGCGCCAAGCTGTGAAGCGGGAGATGTCGTGGAGTTTGACAAAGGAACATGAGAGCGTTCACTGCGGCTATATTACTCATCAGGCAGTTCCTGGTTCGAGTCGAGATCACATTGTTGGACTACATCCTGGAGTACTGGGGCTAGATACTCCGCCTCGCAATGAGTTCCTCACCACTGCTTCTACTTTGAGGAATCGCCTCGCTATCTTAGGACGGGAGATGCCTGCACCGCGCCACAGATTCTATGGTTGGGTCCATTCTTTGGACAGGTTTTGGTGGGCTCGTATGACGAAGTATGTCTTGAGCCGATGGAGCGAGGAGTTACATGCTTGCGGTCTTTATGCAGCCATTCGGGCCACTATGCATGGCTTGCCTACAAGCGCGAAGCATTTCTTTGCCCTATGCGAGCTTTACAATCCAGATTCCAACACTTTTCTGACCAGGCACGGAGAGTTGGGCTTGGCTCTACATGAGATGCACAAGATTTCTGGTTTGCCCATGGGACAGATGTTATACCAGGAGTACTTTCCCTCCAACCATGAGTTGAGTCAGCTGAAGGATCGCATGCCCGACCGCTACGAGACCTTATGGGACCTCACTTGTCATTATCACATTGCTTTGGCGCAGTCTAAGCCCCTAGCGAAGAGGACCAAAGCAAATGTGAGCCTGAAGCAGTTCGCATCATACTTGTTCAGGAATCTGGAGAGCCATTCTGGCCAATCTATTTGTGAACTGGCACCGCTGACTCCTTCAGAGGTTAATGAGCTGCTGAATAAGACTAACGCCCAATCCTATACCATTAGCAGTTCCGAGAGCGGCTTTCCTGCAGGGACTAAATTCAGATCGTTCTTATATCATGCGACCACACCGATTCGTCCGATGACTCTCCTTGCCGGTTATCTCGCCATCTGGTTGAAGAAATGTGTGGTCCCGTATCAGTCTGGTGACGCTCTGCCACTGGAAGTGCTCTATCCTGCAGTTCAGCTTGCCTACAAGAAGGAACTTTCGCTTCTTCCGGTGATGGTTGCTAACATTCATCGAGGGCTTCGGCAGATTTCTGGTGCTTTTACACGGAGAGATGATGATAAACCGACTCAGATTCCTACCATTAAGGTAGAGCTCCCGTATATTTATTTGATGGCTTGGTTCGTTCTTCATCGTTCCGATGTGATGTCAATACCGAATGCCATAGATCAGTCTGTCCCCTTTCTACAGTTGCTTGAGAATGGTGAGTGGGAGGGCCGAGGATTCCCCGATATCAGGCGTCAGCTACAAGTCCACAAGTGCTGGGCATTCTCCACTTGCTTTCCACAGTTCTCCAGCCGGTACGGCGAGTGTTTGATTGATGAGGAGAAGCCGAGGGAGTATAGGACTTATCTGGATATGGGCTGCTTTAATTGGCTAGTGAACATTAGGCCGGGTTACCTGACTTTCCGGGTGGGGAATCAGTGCTTCATAGAGCCGTATCTACCTTGCCGATTCGCCCGCCAGTTCGGTTATGACCAGCTTTATGTTGGGAACCCGCGCCAGCAGCTTCGGGCTCATGGAGGTCTGGTGGACGGTCTTCGTGCATGGTTGTGGACCGTGACTGGTTGCACTGGAGCTAGGTTCAGTCTCCCAGGTACTGAGCGACAGTTGAACCTCACTTTCCTGAGCTGCAAGTGGTTGCTAGCAGCTAATAAGACTGTCCGTGTGAAGCCTATCGAAGAGTTGGTGGCCGAAGAAGCCTCTCAGCTTGATTCTCGTGTTATCCAGGACGGTGCTCGATCACAGAGGGCTCAGGGCAAGACCCGCCGACTTGATGCAGAAGGTCACAGGGCCTTTAGTTCTGCTGGAGAGGCCTCAGGCGGAGACCCTGAAGACTACGAGGCAGATTTGGAGCAAGGTTAGTCACCTATTTTTTCTTTTTCTCTGCATTTCCAAGTTGCTATTCCTGACCACTATTTGATATTTCAGGGACAGCGACCAATAGTGACGACGAATTCCGTCCTTTTACCCGGGCAAGACCTTCGATTGCTGTCCGTGCTGATAGGCGGAAAAGATTAGCCCACAAGCCGCATGCAAATTCACGAGCATCTGAGATGGACTTGGCTGATGAGGATCCTGTTAGTGACGGAGGTAACGTCTATTCTATAGATCATTTTCTTGATCGTTTAGAACTTCTGGCTCATGCTTTCCCATCCTATGCAGGATATCGTGAGGAAGGCGAGATGAGTCCCGATGATTGTGCATCTCCTGGTGAGCCTGACTCACCGCACCAGGTAGAAAAGCCTGCAGAGACCGCCCATGTTGGGGAGTCTGTCAATGAAGGACCCAGTTCGGTGATTCCAGGTACATCTTCAAGAGGTAACTTGTCTCTATTGGCCATAGTTTCCTTCCTCTTCCCTTATATCTTTTTATGTCAGATTTTTCGATTGATGACTTCGATGGGGAGGGCCTGCCTATGGACACTTCTATGTTCAGCTTCATGTATGACTCTCCTCAGATCGATGGCCAGCCGCCTCAGGATATGTTTCCTGAGTCTGTACTCCCTCAGACTCCCGGGAACGGTTATTTTGAAGGTGCGTGCCTCTTCTCAAGCTAACTATAGGACTAGCCAATTCCTTGACTAATGCAACTATAATATGATGTTTCTGTTTTGTGCCTAACAGGGGCTTTTGTTGAGGCTGACCCTGTTGAGCCGGCTGTACGACCAACTCCACCAGTCGATGCAGTTACATCTCCACCACCCCCAGTGACTCGAGGGGGAGGAGGTATAATTTAATTAACTGAGCAAAGCCATTCATTTCCTTATTGAGGCTTTTGACGAATTTCTCTTCTTTGTGTAGGGCTTCCTTCTCAGCTTCATGTCCTCGTTAAGGAGTTGTTATCGGGGAATGACCCTGAGAAGATCATCATCAGCGTAGAAGTCCGCTCTTATTTCTCCTCCCTGACTGCTATAATTGGCAAACTCCTCCACGACGGACTTTCTCTTCGCCAATTTAAGCCCTACCTCGATTCCAAGATAAATTTGATTAGGGACATAGGATGTCCGGATCTGGCGACGGCTATGGTTGATGACCTTGATCGCTTAGAGCGTGAGCTTCAGATGTTTCATGAGCTCCGGGATGCAGGTGCTTCTTCGTTCGTTGCTACCGAGTTAGATGCTCGCTTACAGACATGGCGCAGTACTCGGATGGTTGCCGAGCTCGAGATTCAGGTGCAGCGGGGCCGCATTGATCGAGTTGAGGCTGACCTTGCCACTAGATCATCTTCACTTGATGAGCTTGATTCTCAGATAGATCAGCTCCGGCGAGAACTCCGTGAGAAGGAGGACGCGAAGATGCACGTTCAGCAAGCACATGCTGCTTTATCTGATGAGCTGAAGTCCTTGAAGCAGACACTGGCTGAGACAGAGGAGGTTGCTGTGCGGACTTTAGCCGCGAACGAAGAGTCTGTCAGAGCTGAGTTACAGGAGGAGCTTAGGCGAGCTTATGATGAGCTGAAGTCCTTGAAGCAGACACTGGCTGAGACAGAGGAGGTTGCTGTGAGGACTTTAGCCGCGAACGAAGAGTCTGTCAGAGCTGAGTTGCAGGAGGAGCTTAGGCGAGCTTATGATGAGAAGCTGTCTGAGTTTAGTCAGCAGGTTCTTGGCCATGGGCTTGATGTATGATCCTATTTGCTGAAAACTTTGACATTTGATTCTCTTAATGGAACTGTTTTTTTTTATCTTTATCTTTATTATGATTCTTCATTCCGTCTGAAATGATTGACCATAATATTCATAGGATTTTTGGCAAACCCTCAGCCTTCAACGGGTTTGATTAGCCTTTACCGACTACCGTTTGAGTCGGGCTAGCATGCGGATTGTCGGAATCCGTTCCGCATGTAACGTTGTGCTAAGGGAATGAACTCCCTTAGACTTCGTGCTATGATGTCGAATACATAGACTTCGCCATTGTTACGGGAATAGGCTACCCGGCGACACGTGTTAGGTGTTGACTTTAGGATTTTTGGCTAACCCCCAGCCTTCAACGGGTTTGATTAGCCTTTACCGACTACCGTTTGAGTCGGGCTAGCATGCGGATTGTCTAAATCCGTTCCGCATGTAACGTTGTGCTAAGAGAGTTAACGCTCTTAGTGCTACGATATTGAATACGTAGACTTCGTCTTTCTCACAGGAATAGACCACCCGGCGACGCGTGTTAGGCGTCGACTTTGGGGTTTTTTGGCTAACCCCCAGCCTTCAACGGATTTGATTAGCCTTTACCGACTACCGTTTGAGTCGGGCTAGTATGCGGATTGTTTAAGTCCGCTCCCATGTAACGTTTTAAGCTAAAAGAGTTAACCCTTTTAGTGCTACGATATTGAATACGTAGACTTCGTCTTTCTCACGGGAATAGACTACCCGGCAACGCGTGTTAGGCGTTGACTTTAGGATTTTTGGCTAACCCCAAGCCTTTAACGGATTTGATTAGCCTTTACCGACTACCGTTTGAGTCGGGCTAGCATGCGGATTGTCTAACTCCGTTCGCATGTAACGTTGTGCTAAGAGAGTGAATTCTCTTAGACTTTGTGCTATGATGTTGAATACATAGGCTTTACCATTGTTATGGGAATAGGCTACCCAGCAACACGTGTTAGGTGTTGACTTTATCCCTACTTAGGTCTCGGGATAAAATACCCCAGACTGGTCTTCTGGTGTCTTTTTCTACAGTGAAAGACTAAACCGGCGACGCGTGTTAGGCGTCGGCATATCCTTTCTTAGGATTCAGGATGACATTC
>NW_017974272.1:0-1062 GCF_001876935.1 Asparagus officinalis
ATTATGTCACTTATATACCAATTTTGTGATCATTTGCATAGTGTTAAGTACCTGAAATAAATCATTCATTCCAGATAGTAATCTCTATTTTTCTGCTATAGTTTTGATAGGTGTAGTTTGCTGAGAGCATAACATTTACTATACACTATGCATTGATGTAATATTTTTATATTATAAAATTAGACTCGTAATGGAGTCATTTGGAACTAGTTTCATACATTTTGGACATCAATTGTGATACCATCCATTCACCTAAATCTGTTGCATAACTAATGGTGTTGTTGTGCATGCTAAATATATTTTATGTAATCATCTAGAGTGTAAAACATTTACTATACACTATGCATTGATGTAATATTTTTATATTATAAAATTAGACTCGTAATGGAGTCATTTGGAACTAGTTTCATACATTTTGGACATCAATTGTGATACCATCCATTCACCTAAATCTGTTGCATAACTAATGGTGTTGTTGTGCATGCTAAATATATTTTATGTAATCATCTAGAGTGTAACTTATACCATAATATAAGTTTTAAGTTAGAAAATTATAAATGACATAGTGTTTAGAATCTCATGTGGGTATACATGTATATTGGACAGAGAATCTTGGATTCATTCGTTGGCCGAGAGGATCCGGCATAATCAGTAGGTAATCTTTCATTGTTTCCTCTCAAGTCTTTGAGAGTTTGATTGATTACTTTCTTGAAATTCCTACGAGTTAGTTTCCCATGCTAATTTTTATATCTTATCACTTTCCTAATATTTCTATTTGATTCTGCTAAAAAATTAGGCATCCTAGACGGAAAATTCCGTCTAGGATACATAGAATTCCGTCTAGGATGTGTATCCTAGACGGAATTCCGTCTAAAATAGCCGTCTGGGAAGTTTCCGTCTAGAATACTGTATTCTAGACGGAAATTCCGTCTAGAATACATCCTAGACGGAATATTCTAGACGGAATTGAAAACCGTCTAGAATACATTCTAGACGGATTATTCTAGACGAAATTTCCGTCTAGAATACTGTATTCTAGACGGAAAAATTTTCCGTCTAGAA
>NW_017974272.1:5174-6049 GCF_001876935.1 Asparagus officinalis
TATATATATATATATATATACATAGTTATATATATACACACTTTAATTGTGGTTTCTATGTATATATATAGTTATATACATACATATATGTTTTGGTTTGATAGTTTTCAAGTTTTAATATGAAACAATTGAATACAATTGAAAATACATTTCTTGTTTCATACTTATATGCATATATATGATTTCATCAATATCAATTTTATTTAGTTCAATGAAATCATATTTATTGTTTTTGAAAAGTTTGCAAAATATACAATTTTGTAAAAATATTGTATTCTTAGTTTTTAGACTTAACAATAATCATATACATCTTTTATTAAGTCTACAAAATTATTTTGTAATGTTTCAAAACATGGTTAAGCTAAAATATCAAAACTCATATGTTTACATTTTTATGTTTTGGACTGTTTTGCAAAATGATGATGTTTTTCATTTGGGGGGTCCTTTTTGAAAACCAATTTTTGTAGCATGTTTATTATCATGTCTATAATCATTTTCCAAAGTTTTATAATTTTTGGAATTTATTTGATATTTTTAACAAGCTTCAAAGTTGAAATTTTCTGTGTACATGTTTATGAGTCGACTCATGAACAGTATTGAGTCGGCTCACAAACTGCTGTGTAGTTTACAATTTATTTCTGATGAGTCAACTCAGAACATCATGAGTCTACCTATCAGGTTGAGTCAACTCATACCTGTCATAAGTCGACTCACAAACTGTGCTGGAAAATGAGTTTCACAAGAAGAGGAGATCATCTTTGGTTTGAGCTATCCACTTCACAGGTTGAGTCGACTCATACCTGTCATAATGATGATGTTTTTCATTTAGTTTTGTTTTAAGTTTGGTTTGTGAAGATTGTTTCACAAGAAGAGGA
>NW_017974273.1:0-5855 GCF_001876935.1 Asparagus officinalis
GAGCATGTGAATGTGTAAGTGTACAAGATGAAGAAGCTATATGAGATGCACAAGGAACATTAGAATTCTCATGTTTGTGTGCATCATAACAAAACTTAGCTAAATGACCTTGACGGCCGAAAATAGAACACTTATAAGTTTTGCTATACATGTGTGCATAATGAGTGGATGATTTTGATTTAGTCTTGACACACATGTCCATAAGCCTCTTATGATTATTAATGCATATTTTTAAAGTTGAATCTAAAGATGAAATACTATTTTTCATAAGATTCAAATCTTCATTTTTAGGCACATATGCATTTTTAGAAGTAGAACATAAATAGTTATTTATAAAAGAAGCTGTATCATTCTTTATGTTCTCTACTTCTAACATGGCATCAATCTTAGCATGAGATAGGCTAGCAATAGATGAGATCAAATTTCCATTTTCCAAATTTAATAAGTCATTGCTTTCTTTAAGCATAGTATTTTTATTTTCAATGACATCAAATTTGGACACTAGCTTCTCATGATCGGATTTTGAAACATCATGCTTGCTTTTTAAATCATTAAAATTTTTATGCAATAAGTTATAGGCATGCAATAATTTTTCACTAGCACAAGCAAGTTCATCACTAGATAAATCATTATCGGGTTCAAACTCGCAAACCTCACTAGGGCTATCGCCTAGTGGCCGTGTGCATGACGCTCCACATGAACTTGAAGCCGGATCCGCCAAAGCTTGTTGGATCGCCTCCAAGTCCCCTTGATGTGCTTCTATAAATTTCCAAAGTTTGTAAGCACTATCAAAATGAACAAACTTGTTAGACATAGATGAATTAAAAGCATTTAGCAAATATTCTAACAAAATATTGTTCATTGTAAACATACGATGATCATTCTTATTCCACTTGGATTTCTCCAAAATGGGCACAATATAAGCATCATCTATAATTTCCCATAAATCAAAGTGTTTAGATTGAACAAAAAGTTTAAATCTAACACACCATTGGGCATAGGGAAAATTATCTAATCTAGGAGCAATATTAATGGCATAACCTAAACCATGCATATCCATAATATAAAAGGCAAGCAAGATACAAATAAAGCTCAAAATTAGATTAGCACAATAAGCTAACTTGGATCTTTAACTCAAGGCGATTAGACCTTAAATCAAAGAGCACCAAGCTCTGATACCAATTGTTAGACCCTAGAGGGGGGGTGATTAGGGTCTTATGCTAATCTAATCCGATTAAATGCCAATTAAAATTAATTAACAAGTTGTATTCTTGCAAGATAGATATACAAGAGTTATAAACAAGAATAAGCAATATACACAAAGTGATATATCCTATATGATGAAATATATATGAGTATATGAGCAAGGATATATAAACTCAAGGGTAAACAATCTAAACTAGATAGTGGATGATATAGATAATGAGCTAATGACAATGGCGATATAAGATATGAACATAAATATAAATGAACGCCAAAGCACACACAAACACAATCAAATGATCACGGAGTTCGGACCTTCCGTCCTACGTCTCCGCTCCCCACTCCCGGGGAGAAATCCACTAACACAATCCGGTTTGGAAGCCGGAACTTCTTCTACACACTCGGTTTTCTAGCTAACCGAAAACTCTACAACTCACACTCTTGCAATCACACTCTACACCCACTAAGTGTTGGACCTAGCCGTGTCTCCCTCAAGTGCTCGGTTACAACCTCTCCCTAGGCACGTCAACCGACGCCACTCCTCTTGGGACGATCCCCGACTCTCACCACACACTCCTCACTCGGTGTACAAGTGTATTACAAAGTGATTCTCACAATAAGCACAAATATGACAAATGATTGTTCTCAAAACAAGGTGAGAACTCAATTAAGCACAACTCTTAGTCACAAACCCACAACCCCAAATTATACTATGAATGTAAATACAATAAGCTCAATAGGTTGTGTGTGAACAAAGAGATATAAATCAAAACTAAACTCAATGTAGTTCTAGCTTAATAACAATGATAATCAAATATATAAAAAAGCTAGAAATAGAGTTTAGAAAACTTCTCAATATATCAAGAGTTGGAGGGAGAATAGTTGAATGCCCAAACACCAATAGATGATCTCCTCAAGCTCTTGTAGAATTGAATCACAAAAACAAACTCTCAATTTGCTTAAAAGCTTTTTAAACACACTTAAACCAAACTAAAACCCTTGTTAAAAACTTTATTAAACTTGATTAAAAAACTCTCTTAACTACTTTGAAAAGACATCAGCAATGGGGTATATATACCCACTCAAAGCTCAGCCAAAAACACCCAAAACAAAAGACCAAAAGACCCAGCCAACGGTACAAAAACTAGCCGTTGGAAACAGTAAAAGCCATCGTCGGTCGACCGGAAATTCTGTCGGTCGACCGATTTGAGCTCTCGGTCGACCGGACCTGTGCGGGTGTTATTATGCGTACTGACAACATATCAAAACGCAAAACAACATACGCTTATTGTACACGGAGAACAACAGGTATGGGCTGCCAAAATTTTTAAGAAATGAAATCATACAAAGTATACAAAGTTGGATGTATGCACTATTATATTCCTAACCCGTCCGAGAAGGACAGATCCAATAATTACAAATTTTTATACCAATTCATTTCTATTATAATATAAAGTGAACGATCAATTTCGAGTAGGAAAATATACCTCTTACCCAAATTTGACTCGTTCATCTAATATTATAACCTCAAAGAATTGGCTGTAATTATTGGACGGGAGTCTAGGGTTAACGTTATATTTTTTACCTAAATTGGATATATAACACATTATTATATAATATTGCGTTATATATCACTCTATTTTTTGAAAACTTTTTCTTCCATAACTCACACATTTACAAATCACAAACCTATATAATCACATTTGTACAATTCAAATCACAAACTGTTTGATAAACATGAGATCCTTGTGGGCTTAACTAGCAAAACAAGATAACAGAAATAGAAGTTGCCAATGAAGGAAAGGCTACAAACATCATTATAGACTCATAATAATCAAACACAAGCATTCAACTGTACAATAATGCCATTCTCTTAATTAAGTCTATAAGTTTCTAAGTAGAGAAATCATTGCTCTCCGAAGTGGGATCCTCTCCACCACCCAACGTGTTTTTTGAAGAAATATTTCAATCTTCATAACAATCACCAATTGTTTAGCAGACTGTTAAGATTTGTCTTGAACAGTAAAAAAAATGTTTCAAATTAAGTTAACATCACCGTGCCGGAGTTTTTCTAGGGCTTGAGAAAACTTGGGTTCTCAAGTTTGAACATTGATTAATCAATTTGATGGTGAGGCGTCGATGGGGGTTACAAAGTTTTGAGCAAAAACCCCCTCAGCGGCTTCATGTATACAATAAAAAAAGAGGCCTCTCTAGGATCAAGAGGATAGCTCTGATACCATTTTAAAAAAAATAGAAAAAGCCAAGATATTATTCATCTGACCTTAACCTCTCTTAAATAGAGGTTGGACATTACAATATAGATATGAGATAAAATCATATCCAATTATATCTCCCACTATGTCAACAATATCTCCATAATATATACCTTAACAAACAACATTTACCTAAATTCATCAAATGTGGTCATATAATGCAAATTGGATTCATCTCTATTGTTTTTCACTCGACGAACCTAAATTCATCAGATGTTGTCATATAGCATCCAAATTGAGTTCATCTCTATTGTTTTTCACTCGACAAAGTCATATATGGTCCTTCAATGACATCGTAAATATTTTATGTTAAAATCACCATATGAATACAAATCTAAAGCCTTAACAAAAGAGGAAGTGCCACTATTCCATTGATCCAAACAGAATCAAGTAAACTTTTGATCCAAACAGAATCAAGTAAACTTTCACCGGGTCGTCTTCAACAAACGATCAGCCGTTAACTTTCACCTCATTTTCTCAAATCACATGTTACTTACTCGTTTTACAATGACCTTTTTCTTTAAAAATCATAAGCTAAACTTGCAAGAAGGACCAACTAATTCATGTACAAATTGTTAGTGACGAAAAAAAACTGTACTAGAAAAATTTCTCCAATACAATACAAATAAGAGGATAATGGATAGGTGAGCATAATTTTCACATATGGAATCTTGCTGAATAGGTTTGAGAAAACTAGGGATTGAGAAAACAAACCTCACCGTGCCGGAGTTTTCCGATAGAGGGGGACGACGGGACGGCGAGGAAGAAGGCGACGACGGGACGACGACGGCTTCGACGGCTACGGATTCTCCGAAGAGATCCGAAAGGCGACGGCTTCGACGGCGACGACGGCGACGGCGAGGCTGTTGAATGAGATCTGAGGACTCTGGCGACGACGGGCCAGATGATCGCGATCGAGAGAGAGAAAGGCGAGCGAAAGGCGATCGAGAGAGAGATTTGGGGATTTAGGGCTCGAGCTGCGGGTTTTATGAAATATAAACTGAACCTATAGCTTCTTGACGGAAATTTCCGTCTGCAATACTATTACAGACGGAAATTTCCGTCTAGGATAATCGGTAAATTTCAAAAAAAATATCCGTCTGCAATACTATTACAGACGGAAATTTCCGTCTAGAATATAATATTCTAGACGGAATTTCCTCGACAGAAAATTTCCGTCTAGAATAATGTATTCTAGACGGAAAATTTTCCGTCTGCAATAATCCGTCTAGGATATTCATTATTCTACTAGTGACAGTTAACCCGTTTTAAAATTGATGTCACACATGTGTAAGCTTCTCCTATTTGTCGGAAATTAGCCTTGTATATATTTTCGTGTATGCTTATGCTCATGATGATTATATAGTACGTCTGTGATATAGTATATCAGTGTTAAGAGTTTTGAAAAGTCTTGGAGTCAAGTAATGAGTTCTGATACATATTCCTTTGAGAGATATAAAGAGTTGGAATGTGCCAACATGATTTTCAGAGTAGTTCTGAGTCCATATTTGCTAAATCATGTAAATCTTTTTGTATTCCTATTTTGCCCTTGATATTATCTCAATTTCTAAATTGATGAATATCTCTTTGAGCTTTCTTTAATTTTCTCCAACTGGCTGAATCCTTTGCGGTATACTAACCGATCACATCGGCCAATTAGACTGATCGATTTGATCGGTTACAGGCGATTCTAGCAATTTCCTATTTTGCTCTATTTTGGGATTATATTTGAATTAGAACTCCTATATGATATTGTGCCCAGGTTTGAGGCCTATAAAAGAGGTCTTCGAGGCCTGGGTTTTTAGAGATTAAGCTAAGAAGAGTTGCATGCATGTTGTCAGAGAGAAGTAGAGACATGTTGTCAGAGAGAAGTAGAGAGAACTAAGGGGAGAAAGTTAGGGTTTGAGAGATATTTTAGTGAGATTGAGAGGGTTTCTTGTAGGATCTATATCAGATCACAGGAATATATTATATCGTAATCTTTAGAATAAAGAAGTCTTAATTCTCTTTTTGTGGGTGTATGCGATTGTTAAACCACGTAAATCCTATGTCTTTGTCTCTTCATTTAATTTTTATGGTATATTGCTATTTTTACTACGGTACACAATAAAGCGAAACCCAGTGACAAAAACTCCTCCTCAAGCTGCCACGTAAGATTTTCTCAATAGAGAAAATTTTTACACTTTCCCTTAAATACCTTTAATCCTGACCACCGGATATGCGTTCCAAATTCAAGATACCAACACGTGTCATGCAATTACAACAATTAATTAATCAAAAAATTCCTCAAGGACCCAAAATATGGGACCAATAGGGGGACAAGTGAGGTGTCCCCCCTATTGGATAATGAGTTGGCCATCATTAATGATGGCCAACTCA
>NW_017974274.1:0-5849 GCF_001876935.1 Asparagus officinalis
ATGGATTCTATGACGAGTGTCTGCGTAAATATGGGTCTGTCAACGTATGGAGATATTGCACGGATATATTTGATTATTTAAGGTAACTTGCCTTCGTTTCATTGTATGTATCATGTTCTTTTTTCTTTTCTTTGTATTATTTTTCTAACGTTCACCTTTACCCACCGATTCAACCCCATCTCATTGCTTGGAGGCATTGGGGCCTAAGTTTGAATATAATTTTCTCTTATTGTAATTACAGTCTATCAGCACTAATTGAAAACAAGATTTTTTGTGTTCATGGAGGTCTATCCCCGGCCATCACATCATTGGATCAGGTTAGTCCTGTTTTTCTTGATCGGCCTTATTCTTCCTTGCCTTTTTTTTCACTCTCCCATTTAAGCCTTTCCCTGATGACAATTTGTTCTGTCAACAGATTAGAACAATAGACCGAAAGCAAGAAGTGCCTCATGATGGAGCCATGTGTGACTTGTTATGGTCAGACCCAGAAGATGTGGTTGATGGTTGGGGGTTGAGTCCTCGAGGTGCAGGCTTTCTATTTGGTGGGAATGTTGTTACCTCTTTCAACCACACAAATAGCATCGATTACATATGCCGTGCACATCAACTTGTAATGGAAGGATACAAATGGATGTTCAATAACCAGATCGTAACTGTCTGGTCTGCACCAAATTACTGTTACAGGTACTTGTAAACTAATGATCATAGAGTACAAAATCCGAGATTCATTTTGGCCTTTTTTGGAGTATACATATACTAGTAGCCCTGCATTTCATGTTGATATCAAGATATATACACAATGCTAATAAAAGAATTGACTCATTTGTAAGCATGCTGAGTGAAAGCTGGTTGAATTCAGGTGTTATATTCGCCCATTATGGTTATATCCTATGATTAGTACATGCACAGTTGAGTGTCATTCTCCGAACAAGCATGGGACATCGGATATGAAAATTTGCCAAAAATCCAGACACTAGGACATGGCTATATATGTACCTGAATATTTGTGTTTTTAACTCGTATAGATATGTATATTTGTTTTGCCACTCACATGTATTGAAGAACCTAATTTCAGTAAAGGGATGCACCATTCTCTTTCTTATGTATACTTTTTTCATGGAACAATAAACTAGAACTTGTGGGTATTGGATACAGATGAACACACGTGTTGTATTCAGGTGAATTGGACATACTACTTTTTGTTGGGAGAAGTTCTCTACATGTGATGTGTTGCATTCATTAGGCTGTTAGTCATCTAGGAGCATGTGCATGGCTGCAGGAAATAGATACGATATGTAATGGTGATGCCAATTCCTTAAAAGATACATGGGAACACAATGGCATAAATTCGAACATTATTTAATACCAATGTAAATAATAGCAAAGTTTGGTGCTAGTGACAGTCATAGACATGTATAAGTGCATTCATGTATAAATGCATGCATACAAATGTGCCATGCATGTTATCAATAATATTAGATAACTTTTGGTAGCACATTAACAGGAACTAGCTGGCTACATATCAGACCTTCAAACTTTCTGAGTAACTGAAAATTTTTGTTATACATATCATATATGCATCATATGTTAAGGGGTTAATATGTCTAGTGCTGGAATATGATTTTAAATTCTGTTTGATTTTAGTTGCATTTTTTTCCATCTTTTTATTAAGGAATGTGACTTCGTATTACTGTCGATTTACATAACTCAAAAATATTTCTTTTAAATTTTGTGCTATTTAGCCGTTCTGGTCTTAATAGATGTGTATCATCACAGATAATTTTATTTTGTCTTATATGTGATGGATCCATCTATTCATATTATTTACTTAAATCCTATAATTGTATGGGCGCACTTATAGTCTAATATAATACATATGAGATATAATTATTTTATGGATATGTGGTGTGAAATCAGTTTCTGTGGTTGTACATCTACTTTCTGTTTACACACATGTTGACGCACCATATTAGATAAAGAAACAGCATTTTTGCGCGTGGAATTTCTGTCAGTGATATAATAGATAACATGAAAGGATATGGTTTTCCTTGGATTATCTTTCAGAAGTAGCATGTTCAAAGTAGCACAACTTCACCAAACTGTCTTGAGTAGCTGCGGCTTAACCAAACTTACAGGAAACTCAGGAGGCTTTCTCCCTTTGGTGTCCCAATTTTAATGAATCACAAATTTGAATTGTCCAAATGACATGACAGAATTCTTCAGTCACTCTGTGGATGTCTAGAAGTTGGTCCCCGCTGTGTTATTGAACAATGACTTGATGATGATGGTTTCTGCAATCTATAATAATTCTAGTTTCATCTTGAGCTATTTTTCTTTTTCTATTTATGCCAGATGTGGTAATGTAGCTGCTATCCTTGAGCTGGATGAAAACCTCAACAAGCAATTCCGTGTTTTCGAAGCAGCACCACATGTTTGTATCCACCACTCAGTTACTGCTCTCATTATGCTTGCTCTGATAACTTAATTGTATAACCTGGAATTTATTGCAGGAGTCAAGAGGGGTTCCTTCCAAGAAACCAGCACCTGATTATTTCCTCTAGTTCAATTGTGGTGTTCATCACCATCCTTTATGTGAATTTTGGCAAGCTAGCTCATCAGATTTTCTATGATGCGGTGAGCCAAATGCATTCAAATCCTTCGGCATGCAACTATGAAAAGGTTAAGAAGTTCTTCTGGCTGTGGAGTGCGTTTAGATTGATTGGTTTGCTGGCAATTTTCCCTTAATTGTTGTATTGCCGATGCTTTTCATCATTAATTACTGTTGTAAAAAAACCAGGGATTTGTGTGAGGAGAGCTGCTCAGAGTTCACGACAGGCGGAAGACGGTGTTTTGAAAGAATATGTAGGAGAAATCGAGTTTATCATATATGTGTGTTTCTTTATGAAACCTGAGTTGAGTTTTGTACGAAATGCCTTGGGCTGTATCGGGCTGTATGGGAAAAGTAACCGAAATTCACTCAAGCAAGATCCTAAGTAAACTGGTGTTTTTGCTATTGGAATTAATTTTTCCCCCTATATTAAGCCCTGAAGTTCCATAGGACTCCTGATTGCAAATACTGCGCCCTGAGAATTATGACTATGCACATATTTTTTTGTTAGATGATGATAGTGGGTTGAATTTCTGTTACTTGCAATAAAGCTTTATCTCCTAAATTGTGATGTCAAGCTCCAAAATGAGTTTTTGCTTTTTTTTAATAGTTAAAAATTCATTAGATGGTGATGGTGTTATTTTGTCCTGTGAGTTAAGTGATTGGAGATGCACCAATTTCAATTCTATTTGTCGGCTGTTCCTATTATGAAGTATTTATGATGTTGGCATTTTTGCTGCGTTTGAAATAATTACTGACATAATTTCTGCTTCGCGGTAATATGATAAATGCATACAAAAAAAGTGAAAATTCAGATCCCGTACTGGATACCTTACTTCTTATTGCAGGTCGTTCTGGTATATGTTAATGAATGTTGGGACTTCAAATCCAAATGCTGATTAGACTTTGTTAAATGTTTCATCCGAGAGGTGACGCGCGGCCAGAACTGGAAATGCGATCTATGTTGTTGCCATCGCAAGAACAAGTCTGAATTTTGGAAACTACGGAGAAACTAAGAGAGCGCATAACCACTTTGAAACCTCAAATTTACTCTCTTTGGAAAGATCAACTCCAAACCACAGTGGCTAGCCTATTACACCATCATTATCATATCACCGTTCTAATCACCTCTCATCCAAATAGACTAAAAGCAGTAACATAACGTGCGTTTTATTTCTGGTCTGTTGATACAACAAACTTCCAAGTACCGCGAACTCTGAAAGGTACATGAAACTAGAATTCTATCATGTTTATCTTACGGAGTGGCCGGTAGGACTTTTCCGGTACATGTTCCAAAACCTACATTGTAGCCTTTACCCTGCAAATTTCACGAAGTGTCAGTTTTGAAATTGAGAAACAAATGTATATGTTGGTATTATGGTCAGTTTGGCAAAATGGAGATAAACCAGTTTAGTTCCAAACTAGGAGAAGCACTTAAACTGGTTTTGTTCCACTAAACCAGTTTAACTGCAGTTTCCAAACAGGCATTTAGCTTCATTAACAAAACAAATGAATCAGGGAAGACGGTGAATAGTAGTGCATTTACCTCAGTAACATCATATAAATAAAATTAGACTTGCAGTCAATCATAAGAATGCATTTTACAAGGGTCAATTTGGCTTCTTAAGGGAAAAGAAAAACACAACTACAACACCGCAAATCATATAAACTGCCAAAGTCCCACATGAAAGCTCTCAAGATGCTGAAAGAAAGTATGATAAAAGATATACAGCAGCTAAGTATATTAGGGGACAGAAAGCGTTAGATGAATATTACCTTGCAACATGCAGTCAGAATGACTTCATCACCATCTTCTAAGAATTTACGTTCTGAACCGTTAGTTAAGGTAAGTGGCTTTTGACCATTCCGCGAAAGCTCTGTGAAGCATCCAAATGATTCTGGATCCTGTAAAAGCATTTTTGTCATAAACATCTCAAATAAAGAAGAAAAGCGGAGTTCCTTCTGCTCGCAGTAATTATCATAAAATGACAAAAAAAAGAAGAGAGAACGAGTAATTTCTATTTTATATCAGGATTCAGGGCCTTTTACACACAGGTCCACTGATAGTCCCAGTTCCCAGCAGATCACCAGGCCTTAAGTTGCATCCATTGACAGTGTGATGTGCTAGCTGTTGCGTTATTGTCCAATATCTGCTCAACATAATATAAATTCAAAATTCTGTATCAGTCAAAGATTATACTTTTGCAAAAGTAATTTGGTTGTGGAAGAAGAAAGATAAAAAGAACTGGCAAAGTGACAAATTTAGTTCCTATTTTAACGAGAACAAAACAAATAAGACAGGAAATAAAAAGAAAGAAAGGAATTCAAACCAGTGCACTCTTAAAGAAATGAATTAATTAATATGATTCAGTTACTTTCGTCAGCACACTTGCTACATCTGAAAGGAATGAATTAACGTTAATATGACAAATTATTAATTAAGAAACCCTAAAATTCACAGACCTTTATATCAAAAATACATGGCTGACTGCTGAGCAGAATAGTTGCAATCATAAAACATTACAAGACAATGGAGCATGCATAATTAACATAGATCTCAAAAGGTGAACAATAGATTCTAAATATAATGCTTAAGCAACTTTCAGGCCTTGTTCTTTATTAGACATGATGCTGTGCTGCTCAAATTTTAGCGTAAACTTATCACATATTTCACAGTCAGTTACTAACACAAAACAAAAAAAGAATATGGATGAAGATATGGACTAAATGTATCAAGTACAAAGTAGCCATCCAGAATGTAGATAGAGAAATAGATATGGTAAGGAAACACTGACAGATTTTCTTTGAACGAAAATGAATGTTGTAGCTCTTGTTTTCATTTACTTGGACAAAAATGGGACAGGAACAAGACTGACAAGATGATGACCAGAACGTAACAGACATCTGCAAGTAGTGTAGACAATTACATATGATTGAAGTTACTCTTTGTGACGAGAGACAGTTGCTGCTCCCCTGCGGGTTTGATCCAAACCTTGTCAAAAAAGGTAGGAGATCAATACATGGAATAATATCACATCAGTTACTAACTAAATAAAGAAATGTTACCTCGACCAAAAAAAAAGAAGAAGAGAAAACAGAGAAGATAAAATGTACCTCCATCGGAATGTCATAGTTCATATGCTTGGTTTCTGCTAGATACGGCAAGGGATGAGGATCCTGCACAAGATAACATGTTTGTCAAAACCCTAGTATTAAAGAAAAATATACTAAAAATATCAAA
>NW_017974275.1:0-52061 GCF_001876935.1 Asparagus officinalis
CTTTTTTCCAGCCCTCCGGCCCTTTTGAAACTCGGCTTAAGCCGCGGCTAGAGAGCCATGCGGTCTTCTAAAATGCCCACTCTCACTGATTCAACAACAGGCAATTCTTGGTGCAAGCTAAGCATTCGTTCATAGCTCGGGCCAAGACTAGTTGCGCTTGGCTTTCAATTTTGAGTGCTTTCGCCACGGCATCGCCTCTGGACTTCCCTCTCCGCTTGAATTAATCCCCTCCCCAACAACCCCTGACTTTTATTATTCGCTTAGATGAGTTAGTTTAGTGTAGGTTCTTCGCAATCCATGCGCCGCATCCTCGACTACTAGTTTGACTGGATTTCCAATGTCTTGCGCGATCTTCACATCTCAGACGGTAAGGAATAATACAAAGGTGCGCGGACAAAACCAAAGAGTAGTTTTTTCTCTTCTAATAACAAGACAGCGAAAGACGCTAAGCAGCACTCTTATTTAAAACCTTGGCCAATCTCTTAGCTCCCGAGCCTATTCTTCTTTCACGTGAAAATGCCACGGCATCTCCTAAATTCCTAGTGCTCGCGTGATACTGAGCTATTGGGCATTTGCCCATCAAAGAGGCTTAAATCAAGATTTTGCAAGTCCGCGAAGGTAAAGGCGGCATTCTATAACCAGAAGCTGCTTATTCCGTCAATCAGGGGATTCTCCACCATCTTTGTCCTAACAGCGGGATTCTATGGCATTTTTCTTCTGCGCTCTCCTGCTGCCTGGAAAAAATGCTATTGCTACTTTTTCTGATTTCATTGCTGTGAAAATAAGAGGCTCCTGTGCTGTTGATTTGACAAAGGATATATTTAAGTCTTTATCGCTTCTTTGGAGCAGTAAACTATGTCACTTCCTTTCACTAGCATCGGAATATTCCGGCTATCCCGCTAAAGAGTCTTCTTATCCCCCTGGATATTAAACTAAGAGCCGCCTTATCCCCGCGATGAAAAGGTAGATATTGGAACCTAGTCTTTACCCCAGGGTTCCAAACCTGCCCTTTCGATTATTCCTAATTGCCATCCTGATGCTTGTCTTGTTAAATGTCAGTTCCTTGAATGCTCTTTATTAAGCAAGCTTTCAGTCCCCGGATAATTGCTCGAGAGACCCTTTGGTGGTCTCGTATATAAGAGAAACGATGCATGGATGAGACTCCAGGCTCTCGCATTGCAGACCGCAAAGAGCCTAGGTTGTACTACCAGCAGCCTAATTCCCATCTCCGTTCTCATCAAAAGGCATGAAGTGAAGGGCAGGTACTGCGTTAATTCCGCGCAAAGCTAGGGCGGCGTTTTAGCCAAGGTGAGACGCACCTGCTAAACTCGTACTCTCTTTAATGCCCTTTCTTGCTGGAAAGAACTTGAGGCCCTGCAGACAAGTCTTACAATATAAGTTGTGTAATTTCTCAAATAGCGCTGCCACTGCCCTCCCTGCATCCGGTTTCAATGCTCGAGACCAAAGGAATCAGCCAAGGCAGCATCAAAGACAGATCTTGTCACTGGGGAGATCCAGGAATAGTTGAAGTGTGCCGTGAGTGGTAGCTGTTTAGTAAGGGCATGGCTTATGGCAGGGAGTGACCCGTCTTGTTGAGTCGACTGTGAACGCATGGTTAGCTCTTAAAAAGAATAGCTCTTCTTCATCTTTTGCCCTTCTCCTCCTCATTCCTTTCCTTGAGCATTGATCAACGCATGGGATCCTTAAAAGCTCATGAAGACTAGTTAGTGACTTCGCTTCCCCTGCGAATCTTGCTAATCAGTAGCCAGACTTACCTAATTAGGAGAAGAAGGCCTAGGGATGCGGTCGATTCGTCTTGCCTTGGCCTGGCCACTCTATTTATTAAGGCGCTTGCGTCGAGAAAGCGTGAAATCTCCTCCTCGCTTACCTTTCTTGGTCACAGCTAAGAGTTCTTTACTTTATGTTGATTCATACCCGAGGGTTCCTTCCCTCACTTGTTACTAGCAGCTCTTCCTTTACACCTGAGAACTACCTATTCTTTTTCACAGCAAACCATGAAGAGTCGAAGAGTTCACCGCAGAAAGCATAGTCAGAAGAGCTGAAACAGCTGCTCAAGAGCTAGCCACCAAGAGCTCGGAGTCGACAATAGGAATCACAGCATCATCAAAATGAAGAAAGGAAGCTAGCAGTTCATCTTGCTTTTCCCGTCTCGAATCGCCTGGTGTTTATTGTTTATCGCCTTTTGCCGGGTAAGAGATGAATGAGGCCTACGAGTGCTACGAGTGAATGCGTAGCTTTCTTTTCTATTATCTTATTCAATTTCGAGTTACAGGTTAGAGGGAAAGAGAACTCCCAAAGCAGCCATTCTCTTAATAAGAGCTATTTTTCCTTGTTCTTCAAAATGTGTATCTTAATACTGAATCTAGCGCAAAGCAAGGAATTATTATAGGAAGTTGGCTACTACCACGGAGCGGTAAATCAGTTCCTTCTCTAAGACCTAACTGCGCTGTCGAGGGAGATCTTTCAAGAGCACATCTCGATAGGGAGGGACATTAATTACCCTTTTTTTAAAGAGCTGCTTGTACTAAAGCTTGAAGTGGAGATCTTATAAAGGTTTCCAGTAAGCAAGAAGCAAGCAGGTATCTATTAGCAGCAATAGTAAGAGTCATATAAAAAAAAGGTAGCCAAAAAGCAGCTGAAGTCATAGCTCTTACGGAAGTGGATTGCTTGCAGATGATGAATTCTGGGATGAAGATGTTAAAATAAAAGAAATTCTCCCCCTTCTTTTCTTCACTCGTTTTAGAGGTAGTTACCGTCCCGTGGGAGACCGCTACGCACCTTGCATTGCCCCCAGCAGAGTGAGGAGTAGGCTATGGAATTGATTTAATTAGCATTACTAAGAGCAAAGAGAGAGATTTAAACATTAGTAGCTTATTCAATCGGATCGGGAATAGGATAAAAAATGGAATAGGAAGAAAAGTCCCTCTCCGACAATAGGACTTGAAGGCTTAGCTCTGCGACGCTGCCGCTACGCTCCTTTGTTACCCAATTAATGGTCAACGAGAAAGAACCTTGCCTTACTAATCTCTTTCGATAGAAAGGTTATTACAAAGGTGAAGGCACCCATCTGGCCTTTGAAGGAAGGCTAGTAACTCCCGCTCTACTTCCTGAAACTAAGGAACTGGCTTTCGATCGCGCATTTGGAGGGAAGAAAGATGAATCGATAGACTTATGCCTCTTTACCTCTGTGATAGCTATTGATCCAGTTTACGAGCTTTCAGTCTACGATAGCTAGTTACAGATGATAAGGATAGGCTAGTTTCAGATTAAGCTAGTTTTTTTAATATAAGGAGAAGTTGTCTTATCCCATTCGTGCCTAACTTACTTTTTAAAGCAGACAGATGTCCATTCAAAGGAAATTTCAGAAATCTTCGATCAAAGAGCGCTTGGTGATTCAATTGCTAGTGTGGTTTACAATTCCACCAGGATTTGTCCTAGTCCCAGAGCTTATCTAGCGCAACAACTGATTCTGATTCAATTGGACCAAGAGCGTCTACGCAAAGAACTGATTCTATACCAGCTGTGGGACGTCGAGGTAGTGCTAATGCTAGCAGTAGCAATAGATAAGGTAAAGCAAGCAAGGAGGGAATGAGGATGGCATAGAATCATCTATCGTATCCGCCGTTGATGGTGTTGGAGAAATTTCCAGTTCTATTGAATCAGATGTGAGGGAGGGCAGGCTTGTTTGCAAGACAAAAAAATCCCAAATGTCTTAGAAAAGTAGCTGCAATTGTTATTGAATTCCCTCCTACTCTTCTAGCTGTTCTCGTAACCGGTCTTCTTCTTTGGCTAAGTTTAACTGCTCTTACTGTTCTTGTTTAGGTAGGTGTTCACTAAACTGCTCTTGGTTGGTGTCATTACCGCTGCTTCCGATTGCTATTACGACTGCTACTTTTAAATTAAAACAAAGATAGGTGCTATTACTATTGGTCCTACTGTAACCGCTTCTTCCAGGAGTCTGGGCTTCCTCTTGCGCCTTAGCTATGGAGTTTTCTTCTCTATCGCTCTTCTCTTGGAAGTGTCAATTGAGTCCTTCTTTGACTTAGCGGTTGGATGACTTAGGTGAGCCTAAGTGAATGAGTTCTATTAGTAAAGGCGCAATGCGAAGTGGAAAAATTGTTGCCTTCTCCCTTCTTTCTATCCCTCCTGCTTAGCTTAGTTTCAACATTCCCTCGTTTTGAAGGGTGATTTTCCCAGGAAGGACTCGAAGCCTAAGCCGGGTAAGCCGACAAAGCGAAATTCCGGTTTTGCGGAGGGCAAAAAAAAAAAAGGGAAAAGAGCAAGACCTGAACAGCTCGCTCAATGCGCGTTAGATGCTCTTCTATCGCGCTTCTAGAGCATTAAAGGAGTTTCTCGCAGCAGGAGCTCGAAAGCCCTACCTTTAACCGCCCCATCGACATTCCTGACCTACCACAGGCCTCTATCTATAGGCTCAAATGAGCTCAAAACATGCCATCAAAATAGTTCCGCTCTAATCTCCTCCCTTCCGTCAGCCACATAGCAGCCCACCCGTGATATGCAGCGCTCAGCGCCGTGTCGAGCCGTGATCTCCCGAGTGTCCGACCAGCACTTAAGACTTGTGTTCTAGCAAGGGGTTCGGTGATGAAAGTCCTTGTCATCAATAACCAATGACGAGTTGAGGTAATGTTCTCGAAAGAGGGCGGCTTTGAGGAAATCGGCTCTGTGATAAAGGATCAAAAAGTTGGTTGAAGGCCTACTACTTACTTAGTTCAGTATTCGAAATCTCTCTTCGTGGGTTAGCAGGTCTTCTAGTCGAGTTTCCCTCTGCTCTTCCTTATCGGTTGGTTGCTGTTACTGGTTCAAATCGTTCTATGTGCTTCTTTTTCTTTGGTTCGGAGAGTGCGCCACCTTGCTCCACTTCGTTTCACCCTTACTAGACGTTATCACCGGTGCTGAAAAACGAAGAAAGCAGGCAACAAGCTGCGGCTACAATAAGCTAAGAACATCCCGAGGCAACCTGACGCAACAAGCGGAGGCTGACAGCTTCACAATGTGTTACCGCGCGTTAGCACGCGCTTCTCATCAAGCGGGACAAGTCCAATCCCCGCCCCAGACGAGCGGTCCAAGTTCAGCACACAACAAGCGGTCTGGTCGACCTTCATCCGACGTTCAGCAACACCAGAACACAGCGCTCGCTTACACTTGAGCACACTCCTACGCTTGTTGCTTGTTGGCCAGACTTCTTCCGTTATCTTTACATGGTCCTGCGGTCGTTGGTTCAGGTACCTTAGACCGGCCTATGTAGCCTCTTTTCAGCAGCTGACAGAAAATATCTTGAACCACGTAGCCTTTCTTTCATGTGCAGAAGCCTACCACACTTAGTGATTTCACCAAAATGATGCACGTCGAGGGCTTAACAGCGCCTTCTGGATTACATGATGGCCAGGCTACGGCTTACCGTAAACCGAATTCTTTCCCATTTCCTGCTGCTCGCTATAGACGAGAGGATCAAGTAACCGCACCGAAAGCTCATTTTGTTTGAGGGATCCGACCTGAAAGGAAAGGCATTGGTAAGCCTCAAGGAGCAGCCATCTTCGACTCCACTTTGGGGAGCTCTGACTCCTCTACCCGCGAGGAACTACAAATACCGGCTCCCAGGGGAACAAATCCTATGCCTCGTCAGTAAAGTAGAAATCCCGAAACTCTCCATACAACCAACATTCTCTATCGAGCTTCTTTCTGACCTTCGCTCCATTCCGAAGTTTAGCAATTAAGTTTCGTGTCTACTTCTTACAGGGACGGAGCGAACCCCTGGTCCTAGGGAAATTCACTCCACATCCCAAAGTCTGAAGCTTAGCGGCCTTTTAATATAGTGGCTCAATGCCTCTCGTATAGCGGACGACTCAACTACTCAGTCGGGGCTCCAACTGTTCTGGATTTCTGCTTTCGCGCTTCCAAAAGGCTTCATTAAGAAGATGGAGACGAGGATCGAGACTGCTTTCTTTACTCGACTTGTCTAATGGTCCCGTTGCAATATGGACTCGACTCGCACTAGTGAGGCTGTGCTATGCACATATCCGAAAGCAGTGATAGCTTTCTAAGCTAGGAGAATTTCCTTTTCTTGTCTCGCTTTGATACCGCTTGAACTAAAGGGAGTGAAAAGTAACCCAGTTCGCGGTGAGCCGAGGGTTAGGGGAAGAGGTCGTCCTTTTGCTCTTGTTCAACTCGAACTGTGAACCCTGTTCATGGTTTCATGTGAAAAAGAATAATAGCGGTCTTTGGTCTATATTATTCTATGGGAAATGACATGGATCCCTTTAATATAGAAGAAGTAAGCTCTAATCACTCTACCTTGACACCCGAGGGGAAACAACTCAACTCAATAGGTAGAGTAAGTGCCCTATTGGCTATGGGTCAGGAACGGTAATAAGGCTCTAGTTCGACTAGCAGCTTTCACGTGGCGAGAGGGAGAAAGAAATAGCAAGTACTACTCTTTCTCTTTGAACGAATCCGAAGTTCGAAGGGGAGATTTATTTGAACCTAAATCCTTGATCGCCCATGTGCCTATGAAGAGGAGCTTTTAAGCTAAGCCACTTCTTTCGCCTTTAGCTTGACAGTAGGAATGTGATCTTTGCCTTTAAGCTTTGAGCTTGGCACCTTGGCAGTATAATCTATAGAACCGGATAGGCCAGGCCAATTAGTTAGTGTGGTTCGATAGCTTTTTCTCTTGTTTCATCAGTTGCCATTGGTCCTGTCGTATTAAATTAAAGGCATGGCCTTGTGTGAAGGAAGAAGACGGCGCTATCGAATCCGTTATTCGCGAATCCGCATTAGCGCAAATCCGATCTTTTCGGGGTTGAAGGAGTAAGCGCAGCTATGAAATCCGCATCTGGCTTGACTGCTGGAAAGCTTTACTTGGCTTGGCTAGAAGGGACGAGCGACAGAAAGAGTCTCTTTTTCTTATCTTCTCTCTCTATAATAAAGTTTTCGATTCCCCAGAAATCTATAGGAGCAATAGACAGAGTAGTGGTGGATAGCTCTTAGTAAGCGGCGAAGAGTAGGGTCTTAAACTTTTGCCTGTTACAGGAATCGACTCGAACGCTGTTGCATTGCAGCGTTAATCGTGAAAACAGATAGCGTTGTTGATCAGTTTGCGTCATTTTCGACGACTCGTGATTGCTCTTAGTGAGTTCGGAGGTGAAGGAAAGCACTTCCTTTAGGATGAAGGCAAGATCCGACTCTTAAACTGAAAGCAGAGTGAATAGCAGGCTTGTAGTTGAATCGAGGATTGCGATTAGTCACGAAAGATTAACTCTTCTCCGCAGCTCGTGCTTTGAATTTCAAACGAACGAATGGAACTAAAGAATGATTTGACATAGACTTAGACGACTACCTTCTGATTCTTATGTTTAATAGAGAGAACTATCCACTAAGAATAGCAATTAGTGATATAGGAGAGACTTAGGGAAAATTGCTTACGATTCTTCACATCCCTTGTTCATAGCTAACAAAGAGTGAAGCTTATTCAAGCGGAAAGAGAACGGACAAGGGCGAACAACCAGGCAGTTACTTGTCGCAGCGCAAGAGCGCGACATCCTCGAAACACGTTTCTCTATATTCATGAAAACGCTGAAAAGAGCCTAAGCCGAAGTCAGGAACTCTTCTTTTAAGAGTCAATCAAGGTTGCGCAATACCTTATTTCACGACCTATGGGCCTTTCGTCTTTCGCGCCGCTCCTTCATCCGCCTGGAGCGGCACTCTCTAAACTAAAATCGTTAAGCGCTTCCTTCACTTGCATCTTCGCGTAGTGTAAGATCCTTTTCATATCGTAATCAAGAGAAAGAGTAGCCGCTTGCTTCCAACACTCTAAGGCTACTTGCCGCTCTTTCCCTAAAAAAAGATTGAATCCGTACCAGCTTTCTTCAACTACGACTGGGGAAGAGGCATCGACGAAAAGCTCTCCCTTTGATTGAGAAAGAGTCTTTTTGGCTTCATTCAACATTCCATTATCATTTCTCTACGCAACCAGGGCTTTTCACGTCACCCGAACGGAGTCGAACTTCACTGCCTTCCTCGTGCACTTCCCTTAGAGTGGGGAATCCAGTGAAAGAAAGTCAAAAGGACTAAGATCAGTCTATTGCCTACTTGGTGATAAAGAATAGAGTTATATGGCTTTCTTCCCCCTTCGAACTTCACTATCTGGCATCACAGCCTGATTTCGACAACTGGGCCAAGGCTCTAAAGAATGCGCCTTCTTTTCTCTAGCCTTCTCGGCTTCCAGCTCCTACTTCGTAATGGAAGTTTAGTCCCTTCTTGCCTTGCTACTCGACTGGTTGCTAGATTTCTCGGTTTACCTTGTGATACGGTGGCATGCGCTTGATTAAGAAAACTCCGATTCGCTATGAGTCTCCTGCCCACTCTTGCAATCTCGTCTACAATAATCGGAAACTAACCCTCTTTTTTCAGATAATTTTTTGAAAGAATAGTTAATTCGGATTCTTGACAAGGCTAGCTAGGCTCCTAGTCTTTAATCCCAGAGATGTCCATAGCCACTTTCGTCTATATAAACAAATTGCCCATACATTGCACATCGATAAGTGCCGCTACCTTCCTCTTGTCGTCCTAATCCGCTATCTATCTGCTTCTGTTTCTTGCATCTAGATTAATACCTGTGTCAAAGCAAAGAGCACTTTTTTATTATCGAGAACAAGCCTCTTTCCACAAACAACACACTGCTCTTCTCGGTGCCTCACTTCCTTGCTTCGACGGAGCATAATGCACTAGTATATCACAATGGGGACAGGATTGGAACACACTATTGATTAACCTGTGTCAGTTGCTTTAGCACTCCTCTGGATCACCCATAAGAGAAGACTGAATTCTGCGCATCTATAATCTAAAACCTCCCGACAGCTTGGCCATTGCTTAGACAGTATCCCAGAGCAGTGGGTCTTAACTATAATCAAAAAGTCAAAGCATTTCATGCTCAAGACTTAGAAGTAGATTCAAGTAATGGGAAAGGCGTTGGTGAAAAAGGCTACTCGTCCTCATTAACGAGAAAAAGAAGCTCGTCCTAGCCGCGCGAGGCAATCCTCCATCTCCAACATGTGGTGGATTCAAGACCTAAAGTACCCGACCAAAGTGGATGGGATTATCAAAAAAAAGGAAGCTAGCAAGAATCCGTCAGAAAGAAACTCTGAATAGCTACCTGCTGAAGAATAGAAGACAACATTGACGCGTAAGTGGTTCGTTTTTTTGGGCAAACGAGACATTCATACTGTATTTGTCAGAAACAGATCAACGAAGGCATCCAGGCCACCGGCTAGCGAGAGCGCGTCCGTAAGTTATGGAGGAAGGCAAGACTAGCTCTACGCCATGCATCAAGTCGGACCCAAACCACTAACCTGCAGTCACACTCAAGAATGCTCATACATATAGGAACGCACCCATCTAGTCTTTGGCTATACAGACAGTATTTAAGTAGCAACATAAGTAAGCGATTCAGCACATGAACACATAACCGAAAGAGGTGCGGAAATCGTCTAACTCAGGAATTGGGACATAAACCATTTGGAACTTAATGGGACTTCCCTTATAAGCCTTATCCATTATATGGTACGATCTGTCACTACATGCAAATCTATCAGTCTTTCTTCCGGCTCTTTCTTAACTTATACATAATATTACTTATGAGTCAGGTTCAAGTTTTACAACAAAAGAACAATTATATGACGTGCAAGGGATCGATTTCGGTGAGCGCTATTAGGCGAAATTGGGTTATGATGAAAATCAACAGTTATAAATGAATGAAAAAATCGTTCAAAGCCGCAACTTCCAATGTTCTGAAGTCTAATTTTTCACCGTCGCCACCGTCCCCACACACCCCTCTTCCCACAGTTAACCATGATGATCATATATTACCAGCCCCACCAACCCCCCCCGCACTCCTACTGACCCCCCCGCCCCCTGGACGACGCCTCACACAGCAGTGTTTGTCTAATAACACCTGGCCAGTGCTTGATCAGGAATTTCAATCGACCAGACACGAGTTCCTGAGCCAGAGTAAGCCGGGAGCTCGTATTACTTTTCTGCGCTCGCCTAATCGATGAGCAACAATTGAGGTAAGATTACTGCCGTTTAGTTTATCAGGGTGCAGATCCGTTTCTATTATGGTCCCGGATGTCCGCGGATAAGAAAGATAAGTCGAGTTCGTAGAAGACAGGAAAGGTGAGGACACCCATGGCGGAGAGACCTAGGCGATTTCGAGGAGGAGCAGGCCCAGAGTGGTCGATGCCTGAGTTCGTTCGACTCCCTTTCTGTGCAAGACTAGACAGCCTGAACGCTCGTGCCAGTCATTTCCATTCAATTTGAATGGAATATTCTGAGCGGCCCCTCTTAATGACTTCGCAACGAATGGCGTCGAGTGAAAGCTGGCAGTGGCACAAGAGAGAGTTGAAAGCAAAAGAGGGAGCAGCTTTACGATTGCTACTCGAGGCCTTCCTCCCCTTCATGAAAATACATTTCAAACTGGGCTTGACTAAAGAGGTTGTCCCGTCTTGATCCTATTGTACTCCGTCTTCAAGCTATTAACAAAAGCAATCAGTTTCAGTCTCCTTTTTCATTTGTGAGCGACAGAACGTCAGCGATTCCTTCAAAAGAGCTCTTCTGTTTCGAGGTCCTTCTGCTTCCAAGGCAAGTGGGAGAGGAGGAGAGGTTGCAAGAAGATGATGAAAAGGAGCTCTCGCTACGACGTCGAACTTCGCAGCACTTCTGTCTTGCATTGTTCTATCAAAAATCGACGCCTCTCTGTTCGCACTTTCCATGACGATCTCCTATCAAGGAAAGCCCGTTCAAGTCAGGAATAGAGCTACGACTTTTCTGTCTGTGTAAATCGGAGATTGGGTGGGTGTTCAGGCTACCGGTCATGTGAAAGCCTATCGAAAGAATGATGATTGATGGATCCCGGGCATTTGAGAGGACAGGACGTTTGCTTCAGAGGCGAAGGCCTGGGGAGAGAGAGCGTCTGTGATCTCATGGATCTCCGATCGGAAAACCGTATCCAAGCTCCGTGGCTCAAGTCTGCGCTCTTTGACTGTTCAAACTTTAGCGCACTGGAAAGCATCTGAGCTAGGCTCAAAGGAAGGAAAACTCAAAAGAGAGAAACCGTTTAGAAAAAAAAGTAGCCGGCGAGCGAGACGCGGAACAAGTGGGTTTGAATCAAAAGAAATCCGAAGCGCGGTTCAAATCGATTTGTGGGATTGATGATGGAAAAAACCAGCAAGCAGCAAGCGTAGCTGTGTTGCCGCTAGCGCGCCCGCGATGACTGTGTACAAAGTCAGCACCGTTTTGGGGCGCAAGCGTAGGCAACACGAGTACTTACGGGTGGGGCGCGCAGTGAACTGGTTTCTTGAAAAGGGTGAAGATCTGCGCCAACAGAAGGTGATAGCCTGGTGCAATTCGTTCCCATGGTTCGATCCGTTCCAGTAAACGCGGCGCTGTTCGAATGATCACGCTTTTTACGCGAGCAAAGGCGGACCACGCCTCTAAGGCTAAGCTATTCCTCAATGACCGAATAGCGTACAAGTACGGAAGGCGAAAGGCTGAAAAGAACCCCATCGGGAGGTGCCAATCAAGCAACCTGAGGATCGATCGCGAACACATCAGTCGAAGCGAGCGAGCGCGGCGCTACTCACTCTAACGGCGTACCTTTCGCATGATGGTGTCAGCGAGAAAGGGAACGAGCGCTTAGCCATTAGGTGTAGCGCTTTTCCCAGAGGCTACGGATGATAGCTTCTTCCTATTTGAACCCGAACCATCTTGTGGGCCTTTCACCTCCCTAGCCACAATTCACCCCGTATTTTCCACCATACCGGTTTGGTGCTCTCAGGCCTGTTAAGCCTCTTCAACCTGCTATGGCTAGATCGATCGTTTCGGGTCAAATAGGAAGAACTATCACGTAGCCTCTGAAGCTGCCTAACCTAATGTCTTAAGCCGCGTTTTCCCATTCCTCGCTGACCACATCATGCGAAAGACGACCGTTAGAGTGAGTCGCGCCCGCGCTCCGCTCTCTTCACTGATTGTTCGCATCGGATCTCAGTTCTCTATTGCACTCCCCGATGGGTTCTTTTCACCTTCCTCACGTACCTTGTAGCTATCGTCATGAGGAATACTAGGGTTGTAGGGTGGTCCCCTTTGCTCGCGTAAAGCGATCATCATTCAACACGCCGCGTTTTACTGGGAGGATCGAACGCATGGAACGAATTCACGAGGCTATCACCTTCTTTGCAGATCTTCGCAACCTATTCAGAAAACATTCAACTGCGCGCCGCCACCCCGTATAGCGTGTTGCCTACGCTTGCCGCACCCAAAACGGTTGCTGATTTGTAGTAAATTCATCTCGGCGCGCGCTACTATACGGCAACACAGCCTATACGCTGCTGCTGCTGGTTTTTCCAATCATCACATCCACAACAATCGAATGAAACCGCTTCGGATTCTTCGAATTCAAACCCTTGTTCCGCTCTCGATCGCCGCTACTAACCGGTGTTCTCTTGATTTTCCCTTCCTTTAGCTACTCAGATGTTTTCAGTTCGGTAAGTTGAAAGTCGCAAAGAGCGCAGACTAGCCGGAGGGAGCTTTGGATACGGTTTTCCCGATCGAGATCATCGGATCACAGACGCCTCTCTCCCCATGGCCTTTCGCCTCTGAACAGCAAGCGCCTTCGCTTCTCATGCCCGGGCAATCGCATCAAATCATTCTTTCGATAGCTTTTCACATGAAGCGGTAGACTGAACATCCCACCCAATCTCGATTTACACAGACAAAGTCGTAGCCCTATCTCCTGACTTGAACTGGCTTTTCCTTGATAGAGATCCGTCACTTTGAAAGCGAAAGAAGCGTCGATTTTGATACGAAAATGCAGAACAGAATGTGCGAGAGTTGACGTCGTGAGCGAGCTCCTTTTCATGCATGCTACTTGCCACTCCTCCTCTCCCCATCTGGCCTTGGAATCAAGAAACTCGAAAAGAAGAAGCCTTTTTGAGGAATCGCCGTTCTTCGCTCAAAAATGAACGGAGCTGAACTGAATTGCTTTTTATAGCTTTGAGACAAGTACAATAAGGATCAGAAACCGGACAACCTCCTTTAGTCAAAGCCAGCTTGAAATGTAATTTTCCAGTGATAGGGGGCAGGAAGGCCCTCGACGTAGCAATAGTAAGCTCTCCCCGTTCATTTGCTTTCATCTCTCTTGTGCACCAGCTTTCACTCGACGCCAATTCGTCTGGAACGTCACTTAAGAGGGGCACTTCAGAATATTCCATTCAATTGAAATGAATGACCTGGCGTCGCTGTCTTCTTGCACAGAGGGGAGACGAACGAACTAGCATTCACCCAACTCTGGGCTGCTCTCCTACGAATCGCCTAGGTCTCTCCGCCATTGGGTGTCCTCACCCTTACCGTGCTCGTTCCCTACGAACTCGAACTTATCTTTTCTATCCGGACGATGCGCGACCATAATAGAAAAAGCGGGGATTGCACCCGAATAACTAAACCAGTCAATTCTTATACCCGAAAGGCTGCCATCAAGCAAGGGCAGAAAAGTAATACAGCCTTAGCTCTGCTCAGCGACTCGTGTCTCGGTCTGATTGAATTCGAAGGCAACGGCCAGGTTTTATTTAAGTACAAAACTGCTGTTCGTCCATATAATGCGGTAACAAAATAGTCAATCATTAAGTGAAGTAGCCTACTTCCACTTGAAAGAATAGATTTCAGAACAACTGACATTGGCATTTTGAACGATTTTTTCTCTTTTTTGTTATTCATATAACTGTGATTTCTCATCAACTGCAATTTCCCTAATACGACCAGCCGAAATCGATCACCTGCACGCTCATCATAATGTCCTTTCTGTGTAAAACTTGAAACTTGACTTCAATTAAAGTAATATTATGTATAATTAAGAAAACTCGGAAAAGACTGCATGATTTGGCATTGTTAGTTTGACAAGTTACGAGTACCATATAAGGATAAGGCTATAAGGATCCATCAAAGTTGGACTCTACCGAGGTCTTGAACTCAATGATGCCTAAAGCTAGTACAAATTGCCAGTTTAGTCCCGTGATGAAAGCAGAGACACGAACTCTTTGCTTCGAACCTAATAAAGAAACCCTAGAAAGAGCTAGCACCAACCAGGAGGAAAAAGGGGAAGGAGTAAGTCACAATCAAAAGGGAACGGAGTCACTCTGCTATCCAGTTTGGTCTTTTTTCATTGAGTGGGGGACGTTCCGTACGAGCGCCCCTCTCGTAATATATGGTACGAACAAGCTTCCCCTCAAGTTTTGGAAAAAAGATTTTGGCGGGGAGCCGGGTTCATTCCTTAAAAGAGTAGGGGTCTCGGCACTACTCAGGTCGAGTGAACTGGGAAAAAAAAGTTTCGCCCGGTCCAGGGCAGGGCGATATGATCGATGAGGCTTACTTCTAAGAGGTGCAGGTTTGATAGGAATGAGCGGCGGATGGCGTGAGGTACGCAAGTGACTCGAGGTCAACGGACGAGATCAGGCGGAACGCAAGGCGCCCAGTGCCCTTGTGAGTCCCAGATTCGCGTGTGGGATAGAAGCAGGGTGTCGAGGCCACAAGCTCAACCAAGGACGAGTTGTTTGGAATGCAGTCGAAAAAAGAATTGTGGGAAGTTTTACAACGGCTGGTCGGCCACGAATCCAGTCCGAGCGGATACTGGTGGAAAATCTGAAGGCTCGATAAGTGCGATGGAAGCGTCATAAGTCCCAGAGGGAGAGGCGGGCGACTACCATCATCAGCGTTTACGACGAAGAATTCCTAAGCCTAATCAGTTGAACCGGTGATGGGGAGGGAATGCCAACAAACACGATGAATAGTATGTGTGGTTAGCGAGAAGGGCTAAATTAGAGTCCGCCTCCGTATCCTCTTTATTGATTATTCAGAAAACTTTTCCTACTATGAACGTTCATCGTGCCTCTGTTCATGGTCCGCTTCATGATTTCCCTATGTTGCCCTGTTCACTGCTCTATTCAAGTTGCCTCACTGACCATTTTTTTTCTCAAAAGTAAAGAATAAAAAGATAGAAAGCCGAGCCTTTTTGTAGATAATCATTCTGTTTTAGTTTTCCCGAAAAATTCGTCCGGTGTCCTCTATTTTAGGACAGTTGTTCCTCTACTTGCACTTGTTGGTGTCATTTGCTCCGATCCTTCCTCCTTTTTTATTTATACTGGCATTGACATAGATTCTCCCAGAGCGAGTGCAATCACTATGGATCAAAAAAAAAAAAAGAATGGATAGGGATAGGGCTCGTTGATGAGTTTGTAATGACAAGTTTCACCCAAAGGGTGCGTCGAACGGTTTACAACTTTCCATCACCTTAGCTTAGTGCAATCTACTAAGTGATTGCAGAAGTTGTATCCTGCCTGCACCATCTGACACGAAGTTGCCTCATGTACTACATGCAAATGATAAGGCGAACAGCAACTACTTCAGCTACAAAGAATGAAGAAAGAAGAGGTGAACAGCAGAGGTCACAGTCAGGAATGGATGCTACAGAGGATCAAAAAAGTCATAACTGAGGAGGACTCCGGCCACCCCGTCGAAAGCACTCCCCGAGCAGGAAATCCACAAGCCGTTTTTTACTTTCAACCTGAGTGAATTCCGGTCCAAACGGATTCAAAATAAACCTCTTGAAGAGTGGGACCTCCTCATCCACGTGAAAAAAGTCAAGAAGAGGGCCTGGATCTGTCAATTCCCGACGTTTCTCTCCTCCTTCCGCGCTTGCGGCTGGTAGAATTTCGCGCCGTCCTGTTAAGGAACGTCACTACCTGTGCTGTTTGGTATCTATGGCAAGAGCGCAATTGTCGCATCTTCTTTAAAAAAGAACTAACAAAACAGAGCTGGTAAAACAGATCGCCAACACAGTGTTGATCAGACTTTCCGCTCTGAGGCTCAAGGACGCTAATGATGTCCCCATTCTCTGCACTGCAATACAGTGAATGGGGACTGCCCATTTCTCCGCATGAGTCGGTGGCCAAGACTTGCTCATGGATGAAACACAAAAATACTGGTCTTTCATTCGATCTCGGAAGTTGTTGATTAGACCACAAATGCGTCACTTTAAGAAGGAGAAAGTGTTAAGTGCTCTTTCGCCCCGTCTTCCTTTCTTTTCTCCCTAAAATTACTAAGTTCAGGCTCGCTTTCCTATAGTTTTTTTTTCTCTTAGGCCGGATACGACATTCCCAACACTCATCCCGATGTTTGTTGTGAATTAAAGTGACCGAAGGTTGTTTTCTCTCACCCGGCTCGTGCAGTTAGCCCTTTGAATGATTAGTTTACCTTATCGTCCTTATTTCTGGGATTTCTAATGTCGAGACTTAGTTTGACAGGAAGTAGGGACCAACATCTAACGTTTTGAATCTGAATAGGCACTAAGGCCACGTTCTGTTTATTTCGTTGTCAAGACAAACTGGAAGACGGCTACTCAACTTTAGTAGGGAAAACGGAAGCTGGCCCCCTCATCATCTGCGTATCAATCAGTCCCAGTTTCAAGAATTGGAGTGAAGGAAGGGAAGCTAAGAGAAAAGCAAGCAAGCTCCCCAGTGGCATCCTCATCGGCTTCAAAACTTTATTTAATGGAGGTTTAAGTTGAAATGGTTAAGGGATAGGGCTCGGTGATGTTTTGTAATGATCAAGTCACCATAACGGGTGCCGCTCGAACCGCGGTTACAACTTTTCCATCACACTTAGCTTAGCTGCAATCTACTAAGTTTGATTGCAGAAGTTCGTATTCCTGCCGTGCCACCATCTGACACGGAAGCTTCCTCATGTACTACAGCAAATGATAGGCGAACGCAACTACCTTCAGCTACACAAGATGAAAGAAGAAGAGGCGTGGGGTGAACAGCAGAGCGTTCACAGTCAGGAAATGGATCGCCTACACGAGCATCAAAACAAGTTCATAAAACTGAGCGAGGACTCGCGCCACCCCGTCGAAAAGTCACTCCCCGAGCAGGAACATCCACAAAGCCGTTTTTTACTTTTCACACCTGAGTGGAATTCCTGGTCCACCAACCGGTATTCAAACATAACACCTCTTGAACGAGTGGGACTCCTCTCCACGTGAAAAAAAGTAAGCAAGATGGGCCTGGCATCTTGTCAATCTCCCGAGTTTCTCCTCCTCCTTCCGCGCTTCGCGGCCTGCGTAAGACTACTTTTCGCCGCCGTCCTGCTTAAGGAACGTCACTACCTGTGCTGTTTCGGTGTATCTATGGCAGAGCCGCAATCTGCTCGCATCTTCTTTTAAAAAAGAAACTAACAAAACAGAGCTGCGCTTAACAGACTCGCCAACACAGCTGTTGATCAGACTTTCCGCTTCTGAGGCTCCAAGACGCAATGATGCTCCCCATTTCTCCTGGCACTGCAATACAGGCAATGGCGCGACTGCCCATTTCTCCCGCATGAGTCGGTGGCCCAAGACTTGCCTCCATGGATGAACCAAAAAATTAACTGGTCTTTATTCGCATCCTCGGAACGTTCGTTGATTAGAACCCACCAAATGCGCTCACTTTAAGAAGGAGACAAGTGTTAAGTGCCCTCTTTTCGCCCCCTGTCCTTCCCTTTCTTTTCTCCCTAAATATCTACTAACTGTTCTAGGCTCGCTTTCCGATGTTTTTTTTTTCTTCCCCCTCTTTAGGCGGATACGACAATTCCCAACCACTCATCCCGATGCTTTGGTTGCTGAACCTTAAACGAGCTGGACGGAGAAGGTTGTTTTTCTCTCACCCGGTCGTGCAGTTAGCCTTTGAAGATTAGTTACCTTACGTCCTTATTTCTGCCGGATCTTTCTTAATTCGAGGACATGTGACAGTAAGTACGGGTACCAACACTAACGTTGGAATTGAATAGGCCATAGCCGCCACGTCTGATTTCGTTGTCAATGACAAACTGGGAACGGCTGACTCAACTTTACGTATGTGGAAAAACGAAGCTGCCCCCTAGCAGTCATGCATAGCGTTGTAGCAATTCAGATTCCCAGTTTCAAGAATTTGGAGTGAAGGAAGGGTAAGCTAAGAGAAAAGCATAGCAATGCCCCCCAGTTGGCATCCTTCACGGCTTTCAAACTTATTTTAATGGAGTTCTAGTTGAAGAGGGAAGAAGGAATTTTATTGAAAGGATCGAAACTCAATTTTTTAGGATACGGAGGTCCTCACAGAAAAGGAAAGGTTATGAATTCGGATCTTCGAGTATTATCGGGATCTTGAATCCGACTCCTGGGTGCGTGAAAGGCTATGCCCTACTCTAAGCCATAAGATGAGAATCCGTCTGGATCTCTAACGTGAAGATAGAAAATTCAAAGTCAAGACAACTCAGACTACGACGATGAAAAATCGGGTCCACAGCGGTCGAGACAACGAAAGAGAGTCTAACGAAAAAAACTTATATGGCAGGCAGAAAGGAAAGAATTCAGTCCCGTAACTGATGAGGAGTAGGCCGTCGATGTGCGTTCACCTCAAGCCATTTGAGAACTTATTGAAGCGATCCGCGCGAAGCCATAAGAAGCTTATGACCTGTGGTATGATAAATAATTCGTAGAAGGGAGATCTGACCTTTTGTCAAGAGACACGCGCTCTTGTCTCTTGGTTAGGGAGCATAATCCTAACACTGAACTTCTACTCCCTATGTAGACACGAGGAATCCTTTTATTATTTCCTCTCTCGGTGGAACCGAAGCCTATGACTGCGCCTAGATCGGGGCTTTTGCTTTCTCTCATCCGCTTTTTTCAAGATGGATGCGCCTTGGGAGCTGCTTGATAGCTGAAAAGCCGTTTCGCCCGCCATAATCTTATCGATGTTTGCTTTTTCGTTTTTCGGATGTTCCTATCTGTTCTGTCTGTATGCCCTATCCGTTGACTTTCTTGCCAGCATGAACATTTCATCCGGGCAATGGGCCAGGGGAATTCTCTGAAAAACTAACAGACATGGGCCTCGTAACGCGGAGGCGAAAACGTCTTAGGATCACGGCGCTGTCGAGCTTCGTTTTGCTTTAAATAAAAGCGCATCCGTTACTCGAATAAAGGAGGGCTTCCTGCGCTATACGCTTCACTCTTACTACGCCCCAAGCTCTTGCTGGAAAGCGAAGGACAAAGTCTCTTGTATAGGCAGTGACCGTCTGTTCTAACCGCGAGAGTCGTAAGCCAAGGAACTAGTCGAACACGACAGTCCATGACACTCGTTCTTCTCTAAAGGAAGCAACTTCGCTTACACTAACTGAAGGCAAACTGAGGCGACCGAGGGAGGGTTACTAGTTCTGTCCTTAAGAAAAGCATCATTAACTGAGAGTATAGCTCATCAAGTCAGCAGGTATTCTCCTTCCTCAGTTAGGAAGTCCTTGAACTACGGCCGCATTAGTGCGAAAAAATGGTATCTCGCTAGTCAGGCTGGGAAGAGTAGTTATATAGCGCGGTAATTCTCATAGCGGAGGTTAGGTTTCCGTTTGACTAGGTTAGGAATCTGATCACTCTAACCGGCCCTCATCAAGCCAGTTCGAAGCTAAGATTTCAATTATAGGACACTAAACCCACCCTTAACTGACCTTACAGGGAATAAGGAAGCTATAGTCGACATTAAGAAAAGGAGATTCTAACCTTAAATGAGTCGACAGCAGTCCCCCCTAGCCCCCAAAAGGGGAACAGAACACCAACTTCCTTCGGTCGCCTCCCCTGACTCTTAATGCCCCTTATGAAGGGTACCCTCTCTCACTCGCCTAAAAACAAAGCCACCTAAAGCAGACATAAGGAAGCATTAGTAGGAGCCATAAGAAAGGAAGTCAAAAAATAGGGTACTTACAAACAACGAAGATAGGTCAGAAAGAGAGGTGTTATCCTTTATCCCGTCTTAGACGCTGATATTACTCTAGCCAGAACTGGCGAAGCAAGTATGAAAAGCTAAAGCTGTGAAATAAAAGACAAGGTCCTTTATAACCAGAAAGTTAGTCATACACGACAGCGTTTCACTCCTGCCCTAAGACTTTTGCCAAGCTTCTTGTAAAGGGAAGCCCAAACCTTTCATTCGCCTTATTAAAGCGAACTAACGGAATAGGCAAGGTTACATTAGTACAGTAATAAAAAAGGAAGGCGACCGTAGGGAGAACACGAAAGTCGTAAAAGCCAAGGTGTTTCTCCTGTCGTCAATCTTATTAGTCCTTGTCTCCACTAGCTTCCGCTCTACGGGCCAACTTCGTGCTAGCTTTCCCTCGCTCGGTTCAAGAACCAATAGACCGGGGAGAAAAGAAGGGATCAGCCAGAATAAATTAGTTTGTGATCCACGAGAAAAGCACTGCAATCGATCAAGGAGAATCTTTAACAAAACGACCAGTCTTAATGTCCCAAAGAGACAGACGGGAAACCGCTAAGGCTGTACATTTCAGCAGCAGAAGAATCGATTGGAGCTGCTCTTACTCAGATCAACGAGGATGCAAAGAGCAAGCTGTGTATTACCTTAGCAGAGTGTTACAAGGCCCAGAAGTACGGTACACCAGTGATCGAGAAAATGTCGCCTTTACTTGTCTTTGCAAGCAACAAAACTCAGGCATTGCTTGCTGCCAAGGAAAACATTTGTCATAGCAAAAGATTTCATCAAGTACATGCAAACCGGCCGTTCTTGAAAGGCCGCGATTGGTAAATGGATCTCTTGCCCTATCAATTCACGTTCACCTACCTGCCTCAGCAATCGGTCAAAGGACAGTGTCTGGCCGATTTCTTGGTCGATCACCCGCTCGACCTCGGCGAAAAAAGGCTGATCGATCAGGATGAGGAACAGGTTCTTCTAGCGGACATAATGCCCTGGCGATTCTATTTTGATGGGTCAAGCCATCAAAGCAGCGCAGGAGCGCATCGCCGCCCCTCGTTTCACCAACAGAGGTCAGAGTCACACTCTTCATATCGGCTCAACTTCCTTGCCAACAACGTAGCCGAGTATGAAGCTCTACTGTTGGGTTAGAAGTAGCTCTATCGCATAACATCAGATCGATCAGGTAAGTGGAGACTCCACGTTTAGTGATCAACCAGATCACAAAGGAGTATCAGGTGATGGACCCTAAACTAAAGCCATACAAAGAAAAGGCATTACACTGCTAGCACAAATTCGACTCTGGGAATCGAGCATATTAGCAGAGGTGCCAATACAATGGCACAGCTGGCTTCACGCTCAATTTAAGTCGACGTTCCGCTTTTACAACAAATTCCAGCATATGAGATAGACAAATCGTGAACTTGACATCTCCGTATGAGGTAAATCAACTTTCAGCCAAAAGCCGGGCTTTGATACGATTCGATCGAGTTCTGAGGTCCGTCCATTAGGTAAAATCAAGTTTCTGACTTTCGCAGCTATATGATCGTCACACTTTTTGAAATGTCTATGTCGCTCCTTAGTCAAAGAAAGTTTCAGCGAAAAAGACGGTTCGGGAACTTCAAAATGGAATCTATGATGCCCAGGTCTAGGAAAGGGGTTAATGTTACCTCGGCCCAGGTTCCTGGAGAAGCGGTCAATCAGAGGCCCCCTATCTACAGATCGGCTATGGAAAGAAAAGCGTTGACTTTCCAAGCGAAAGGCGGCGTCAGTTGCCTTTATTCGAGGACTTCAACGGGCCTTACAAGCTCATAAAATGGCAATTCTTCACGTTTTCCTCAGACAGTGGGAATTCTATTACTTGATTGACATTGACAAAATGTTTACCACACCGAAGAAGCAATATGCGATATGCTGATGTACCAGCCAAGCCTTCGACCGGTGTTGCGGACCTGCAGGTTAATCTCTCAGTCCAGGTTTGCCTTTCGCTGCATCATATTCATAGTCTGCTGCTAGGTCTGAGTCTCTCTTAGTCCCGGCTTTCCGAGCCGAATCTTTTCCATTCGCCAGCTCATTGCATCTCTGAGTCTGCGAGAAATCTCTTTAGACAAAAGGTGCTTTTTTCCATATACCCTCGCCTGTTAAAGGAAGGTAGAAAATGGATTTATAGCTCGTTTTAGTGGCATCTTCTTCCCGTTCCTCGACAGCCTATTGATTGTATGGTAACAAGGTTCACATACTTTTCCTCACATAGTACCATACATCAAAGTGCTAATGCGATCTGTCCCGCTGGCATAAAGGCGCGGATCCATCTTTATAGGCTTCTAGGAGCGAAAGAGCTTCCCCAAGCAAGATAGTCTTTCTTATAAAAACAGAAAGCAATCTGCCGTACTCGCCAAATTGATTACAGGCTGCCACTCTTAGTTACCGGCTCTTGAACGAAAACCCCGGGCAGAGGGGCATCTAAATGAAATGTGTGAAATAAAGTACCTTTCCGGTAGAGTAGCGGTCTCATTTCAAAAATGGCTCCCCAAAACGAACATGTCGCTGAAACTCCGTATTTTCGAACTCTCGTCTAAGTTGGCTGCAAATGATCAGGACTGCGGATGAAGTATCTGGGAATGGAATGACCTGGCGTCGACTGTCTGTCTTGCACAGGAGGGGATCGAACGAAACTATGGCATTCCAACCAACTCTGGGCCTTGCTTGCCTCGAAAATCCGCCTAGGTCTCTGCCGCCATGGGTGTCCTCCACCCTTCCTGCTCGTTTCAGTACGAACTCGACTTATGCTTTTCTTATTCCCGTGAAGCGATCCGGAACCATTAATAGAAACGGGGGATTGGCACCCGAAAGAATAAACCAGTAATTTCTTGACGCGCGAAAAGGGCTGCGCTCAAGCGGAATTTAGGGCAGAAAAGTAATACAGCCTTACTGCTGCTCAGGAACTCTGTGTCTGGTCTGATTGAAATTCGAACAAGCAACGGCAGGTTTATTAAGACAAAACTGCTGTTACGACGTCCCTACCTGATAATGGCGGTAATTGCAAATTAGTCAATCATTTAAGTGAAGTAGCTACTTGCCGACCTTGAAAGAATAGATTTCAGAACAACTGGACATTGGGCATTTGAACGATTTTTCTCATTCATATAACTGTGAATTTCTCATCAACCGCAATTTCCTAATAGCGACGCAGCGCGAATCGATCACTCTGCACGCTCATATAACTGTCTTTTGTTGTAAAACTTGAACTTGATTCAATAAAGTAATATTATGTATACAGTTAAGAAAGAGCTCGAAAAAGACATGATGATTTGGCATTTGTTAGTTGACAAGTACGAGTACCATATAAGGATAAGGCTTATAAGGAAGTCCCATCAAGTTGGATCTGGACCGAGGTCTTGAACTCAATGATGCCTAAAGCTATACAAATGCCAGTTTTAGGTTCCCGTGATGGGAAGAGCAGAGAAAGAACTTCTTTGCTTCGAACCTAATAAAGAACCCTAGAAAGAGTGCTAGCACGCACCAGGGATAGGAGTAGCACCAATCAAAAGGGAACGGAGTCACCTGCTATCCAGTTTGGTCTTTTTTCATTGAGTGGCGGAGCGTTCGCGTAGAGCGCCACCTCTCGGTATATATGGTCGAACAGCTTCTCGTTTTGAGAAAAAGATTTTGGCGGAGGAGCCGGGTTTCATTCCCTTTAAAGAGTAGGGGGTTCGGCACTACTCAGGTCGAGTGGAACCTGGGAAAAAAAATCTTCCCCGGTCCAGGGCAGCGGCGATATGATCGAGTGAGGCTTACTTCTAAGGTGCAGGTTTGATAGGGAATGAGGCGATGGCGGAGGGACGCAAGTGACTCGAGGGTCAAGGGACGGAGATTCAGGCAGGAAGCAAGGCGCCAGTGCCCTTGTGAGTTCCCAGATCTCGCGTGTGGGATAGAGCAGGGGTGTCGAGCAGCCTCAAAACCAAGACGAGTTGTTGAATGCAGTCGAAAAAGAATTGTGGGGGAAGTTTACAACGCCTGGTCGGGCCACGAATCCAGATCGAGCGGATGACTGGGGGAAAATCTGAGGCTCGTATAGTGCATGGAAGCGTGCATAAGTCCCAAGAGGGGAGAGGGGGGCGACTACCATCATCCCGTTTCGAACCGAAGAAATTTCCTAAGCCTAATCAGTTGAACCGCGGTGATGGGGAGGGAATGCCAACAAACACGATGAATAGTATGTGTGGTTGCGAGAAGGCTAAATTAGAGTCCGCCTCCGTATCCTCTTTTATTGATTATTCAGAAAACTTTCCTACTATGAACGTTCATCGTGCCTCTGTTCTAGGTCCGCTTCATGATTTCCCTATGTTGCCCTGTTCACTGCTCTATTCAAGTTGCCTGCACTGACCATATTTTTTCTCAAAAGTAAAGAATAAAAAGATAGAAAGCCGAGCCTTTTTGTAGATAATCATTCCTGTTTCTAGTTTTCCCGAAAATTCGTCGCGGTGTCCTCTATTTTAAGGAAGTTGTTCCTCTACTTGCACTTGTTGTGTCATTTGCTCGCGATCCTTCCTCCTTTTTATTTATACTGCATTGACATAGATTCTCCCAGAGCGAGTGCAATCACTATGGATCAAAAAAAAGAATGGATAGGGATAGGGCTGCGTTGATGAGTTTGTAATGACAAGTTTCACCCAAAGGGTGCGTCGAACGGTTTACAACTTTCCATCACCTTAGCTTAGTGCAATCTACTAAGTGATTGCAGAAGTTGTATCCTGCCTGCCTCACCATCTGACACGAAGTTGCCTGCATGTACTACATGCAAATGATAAGGCGAACAGCAACTACTTCCAGCTAAAGAAATGAAGAAGAAGAGGTGAACAGCAGAGGTCACAGTCAGGAATGGATGCTAGCAGAGGATCAAAAAAGTCATAACTGAGGAGGACTCGCGGCCACCCCGTCGAAAAGCACTCCCCGAGCAGGAAATCCACAAAGACGCGTTTTTTACTTTCACCTGAGTGATATTCCGGTCCAAAGCGGAATTCAAAATAAACCTCTTGAAGAGTGGGACCTCCTCATCCACGTGAAAAAAGTCAAGAGAGGGCCTGGATCTGTCAATTCCCGACGTTTCTCTCCTCCTTCCGCGCTTGCGGCTGGTAGAAGACTTTCCGCGGCCGTCCTGTTAAGGAACGTCACTACCTGTGCTGTTTGGTATCTATGGCAAGAGCGCAATTGTCGCATCTTCTTTAAAAGAAAACTAACAAAACAGAGCTGGCTAAACAGATCGCCAACACAGTGTTGATCAGACTTTCCGCTTCTGAGGCTCCAAGGACGCTAATGATGTCCCATTCTCTGCACTGCAATACAGTGAATGGGGACTGCCCATTTCTCCGCATGAGTCGGTGGCCAAGACTTTTGCTCATGTGATGAAACAAAAAATACTGGTCTTTCATTCGATCTCGGAAGTTGTTGATTAGAACCACAAATGCGTCACTTTAAGAAGGAGAAAGTGTTAAGTGCTCTTTCGCCCCGTCTTCCTTTCTTTTCTCCCTAAAATTACTAAGTTCAGGCTCGCTTTCGCCTATGTTTTTTTTTTCTCTTAGGCCGGATACGACATTCCCAAACTCATCCCGATGTTTGTTGTGAATTAAAGTGACCAGAAGGTTGTTTTCCTCTCACGCCGGTCGTGCAGTTAGCCCTTTGAATGATTAGTTTACCTTATCGTCCTTATTTCTGCGGATTTCTAATTCGAGACTTAGTTTGACAGGAAGTAGGGACCAACATCTAACGTTTTGAATCTGAATAGGCACTAAGGGCCACGTTCTGTTTATTTCGTTGTCAAAGACAAACTGGAAGACGGCTACTCAACTTTAGTAGGGAAAAACGGAAGCTGCCCCCTCATCATCTGCGTATCAATCAGTCCCAGTTTCAAGAATTGGAGTGAAGGAAGGGAAGCTAAGAGAAAAGCAAGCAAGCTCCCCAGTGGCATCCTCATCGGCTTCAAACTTTATTTAATGGAGGTTTAAGTTGAAGGAAAGAGGGATTTATGAAAGGATGAAACTTCAATAGGGGAGGTCCTCTCAAGAAAAGAAAGGTATGAATTCGGAGTATTTGAGGGTTTTGAATCCGACTCTGGGCGTGAAAGGCTATCCCTACTAAGCAAAGATAGAATCGTGGATCTCTACGGAAGAAGAAAAAATCAAGTAAAGTCAGCTAGAGAGAAAATGGTCCACAGGGTCGAGACAAGAAAGAGAGTCTAACTGAAAAAACTTATAGGCAGGCAGAAAGGAAAGAATCAGTCCCGTAACTGAAGAGGGAGGCCGGTCGAGTGGTTCCTCAAGCCATGAGACTATATTGAAGGTCGACGCGAAGCCAAAGAAGCTATGCCTTGGATGATAAATATTCGTAGAAGGGAAGACTGACCTTTGTCAAGAGACACGGCTCTTGCTCTTGGTAGGGCATAATCCCTAACCGACGACTTCTACTCCCTAGTAGACACAGGAATCCTTTTTATTTCCTCCTGTGGAACCGAAGCTATGACTGCGCCTAGATCGGGAGCTTTGCTTTCTCTCATTCGGCTTTTCAGAGATGGATGCGCTTGGGAGCTTGCTTGATAGTGAAAAGCGTTTCCCCGCCATAATCTATCGATTTTGCTTTTGTTTTTCGGATGTCCTATCTGTTCTGTCTGTATGCCCTATCGGATGACTTTCTTGCCAGCATGCCATTCTCCGGCAATGGGCCAGGGAATTCTCTGAAAAACTACAGACAGGGCGCTAACGGGAGCGAAGAAAACGTTAGGATCGACGGCTGGTCGAGTCTCTTTTGCTTTAAATAAAAGCGATACGTACTCGAATAGAGGCTCCTGCCGCTATACGCTTCACTTTACTACGCCCCAAGCTCTTGCTGGAAGCGAAGGACAAAGTCTGTAAGGAGGAGGTCTTTCTAACCGGAGAGTCGTAAGCCAAGGAACTAGTCGAAACACGACATCCATGACACTCGTTCTTCTCTAAAGAAGCACTTCGTTCACTAACTGAAGGAAACCTGAGGCGACCGGAGGGAGGGTTACTAGTTCTGTCCTTAGAAAAGATCATTAACTGAGAGTTAGCTCATCAAGTCAGGCAGGGTATTCTCCATTCCTCAGTTTAGGAAGTCCTTGACTCGGCCAGCATTAGTGGCGAAAAACATGGTATTCGCTAGTCAGGCTGGGAAGAAGGTAGTTATTAGCGGTAATTCTAGCGGAGGTATTCTCCTTGACTAGGTTTAGGAAATCTGATCTACTCTAACCGGCCCTCATCAGCCAGTTCGAAGCAAGATATCAATTATTAGGACACTAAACCCACCTTAACTGACTTACAGAGGAATAAGGAAGCTATAGTCGACATTAAGAAAAGGAGATTCTAACCTTAAATGAGTCGAACAGTCCCCCCTAGCCCCAAAGGGGGAACAGAACACCAACTTCCTTCGGTCGCCTCCCCTGACTCTAATGCCCCTTATGGAAGGGTACCTTCTCTCCACTCGCCTAAAAACAAAGCACCTAAAGGCAGACATAAGGAAGCATTAGTAGAGGCCATAAAGAAAGGAAGTCAAAAAATAGGTACTTACAACAAGAAAGTAGGTCAGAAAGAGAGGTGTTATCCTTTATCCCGTCCTTAGACGCGATATTACTCTAGCCAGAACTGGCGAAGCAAGTATGAAAGCTAAAGCTGGAATAAAAGACAAGGTCTTTATAACCAGAAAGTTAGTCATACACGACAGCCGTTTCACTCTGCCCTAAGACTTTTGCAAGCTTCTGTAAAGGGAAGCCCAACCTTTCATTCGCCTTATTAAAGCGACATACGGAATAGGCAAGGTTACATTAGTACAGTAAGTAAAAAAAGGAAAGGCGACAGTAGGAGAACACGAAAGTCGTAAAGCAAAGGTGTTCTCCTGTCGTCAATCTTATTAGTCCTTGTCTCCACTAGCTTCCGCTCTACGGGCCAACTTCGTGCTAGCTTTCCCTCGCTCGGTTCAAGAACCAATAGACCGGGGAGAAAAGAAGGGATCAGCCAGAATAAAATTAGTTTGTAATCCCACGAGAAAAGCACTGCAATCGATCAAGGAGAATCTTTAACAAACGACCAGTCTTAATGTCCAAAGAGACAGACGGAAAACCGCTAAGGCTGTACATTTCAGCAGCAGAAGAATCGATTGGAGCTGCTCTTACTCAGATCAACGAGAATGGCAAAGAGCAAGCTGTGTATTACCTTAGCAGAGTGTTACAGGCCCAGAAGTACGGTACACAGTGATCGAGAAAATGTGCCTTTACTTGTCTTTTGCAGCAACAAAACTCAGGCATTGCTTGCTGCCAAGGCAAACATTTGTCATAGCAAAAGATTTCATCAAGTACATATGCAAACCCGGCCGTTCTTGAAAGGCCGGATTGGTAAATGGATCCTTGCCCTATCAGAATTCACGTTCACCTACCTGCCTCAGCAATCGGTCAAAGGACAGGTTCTGGCCGATTTCTTGGTCGATCACCCGCTCGACCTCGGAAAAAGGCTGATCGATCAGGATGAGGAACAGGTTCTTCTAGCGACATAATGCCCTGGCGATTCTATTTTGATGGGTCAAGCATCAAAGGCAGCGCAGGAGCGCATCCGCGCCCTCGTTTCACCAACAGGTCAGAGTCACACTCTTCATATCGGCTCAACTTCCTTGCACCAACAACGTAGCCGAGTATGAAGCTCTACTGTTGGGGTTAGAAGTAGCTCTATCGCATAACATCAGATCGATCAGGGTAAGTGGAGCTCCCAGTTAGTGATCAACCAGATCAAAAAGGAGTATCAGGTGATGGACCCTAAACTAAAGCCATACAAAGAAAAGCCATTACACTGCTAGCAAAATTCGACTCTGTGGGGATCGAGCATATTAGCAGAGGTGCCAATACAATGGCACAGCTGGCTTCAGCTCAATTGAAGTCGACGTTCCGCTTTTACACAAATTCCAGCTATATGAGATAGACAAATCGTGAAACTTGACATCTCCGTATAGGTAAAATCAACTTTCAGCAAAAAGCCGGGCTTTGATACATTCGATCGAGTTCTGAGGTCCGTCCATTAGGTAAAATCAAGTTTCTGACTTTCGCAGCTATATGATCGTCACACTTTTTGAAAATGTCTATGTCGCTCCTTAGTCAAAGAAAGTTTCAGCGAAAAAGACGGGTTTCGGGAACTTCAAAATGGAATCTATGATGCCCAGGTCTAGGAAAGGGTTAATGTTACCTCGGCCCAGGTTCCTGGAGAAAGCGGTCAATCAGAGGCCCCTATCTACAGATCGGCTATGGAAAGAAAAAGCGTTGACTTTCCAAGCGAAGGCGGCGTCAGTTGCCTTTATTCGAGACTTCAACGGGCCTTACAAGCTCATAAAATGGCAATTCTTCACGTTTTCCTCAGACAGTGGGAATTCTATTACTTGATTGACATTGACAAATATGTTTACCACACCGAAGAAGCAATATGCCGATATGGTGATGTACCAGCCCAAGCCTTCGACCGTTGTTGCGGACCTGCAGGTTAATCTCTCAGTCTCAGGTTTGCCTTTCGCTGCATCATATCATAGTCTGCTGCTAGTCTGAGTCTCTCTTAGTCCGGCTTTCCGAGCCGAATCTTTTCCATCCGCCAGCTCATTGCATCTCTGAGTCTGGAGAAATCTCTTTAGACAAAGTGCTTTTTTCCATACCCTGCCTGTTAAAGGAAGGTAAGAAAATGGATTATAGCTCGTTTTAGTGGCATCTTCTTCCCGTTCTCGACAGCCTATTGATTGGTATGGTAAAAGGTTCACATACTTTTCCTCACATAGTACCATACATCAAAGTGTATGCGATCTGTCCGCTGGCATAAAGGCGGCGATCCATCTTTATAGGCTTCTAGGAGCGAAAGAGCTTCCCAAGCAAGATAGTCTTTCTTATAAAAACAGAAAGCAATCTGCCGTACTCGCCAAATTGATTACAGGCTGCCACTCTTAGTTACCGGCTCTTGAACGAAAACCCCGGGCAGAGGGCATCTAAATGAAATGTGTGAAATAAAGTACCTTTCCGGTAGAGTAGCGGTCTCATTTCAAAAATGGCCCCCAAAACGAACATGTCGCTGAAACTCCGTATTTTCGAACTCTCGTCTAAGTTGGCTGCAAATGATCAGGACTGCGGTTGAGATTTAATACACCTTATTTGGAGTAGGAGGTCAGTTCACCCAGCTCTTGTCTTGCGAGTAGAGTAGTGAATTCTCCCAGTGATGATTAGGCGTACTAGTCTCATAGTGAGCTAGATGATGCGGCACCCTATTCATATTTGTAGCTTCATAGGTATAATAACTGGTTGAAGGAAACTCCCCATGGTGATAATTTGTCGACGTCTCTACCACTAGGTCTTCGTCAAGCCCCTTCCTCTTCCACAGCAAGATCTCCTCCATATTCGCTAACTAGCCTCTCGTTCCGAAGCTACTCCAGGCGCATGGTCTCGTGACTAACCTTCCTCTCGAACTTTGGTGTCAAGCCATGAAACTTCCTTTCATTCTAGTTTGACTTCTTCTCCTTCAGCTGCTGGAGCTTCAATCCCGATCTCTTTTCCCAATCCGAGGAACGAAGGCCTTTAGCTCGCCCTATTAGATTAATTTTTTTAATCCGTAACCGCAGATTTCAGTGAGTTACTAGATTGAAGCTGAAGCTAGAACTTCTAAGTCAGTTACAATAAAAGATTGACAAAAAACTGAAAATGCAGACAGGACAGAAGGCAGGGACTGAAACCAAGCTACTACTGCAGAAAGGCCTGACTTATCATCGGGATCAGGAGCGGACGGAGCTTCGAATGACTGAACTATCATCACTGTAAGAAGAAAGGACTAGTAGCATCGCAGAGGAGTCTCAAGCTAGGTCGGAATGGAATCTCCAAGCGGAAAAGAAGCCCTAATCGCCAACTGCAGAAAAAAGGGCTGAACCGACGGCAAGATCAAGTTCTTCTTTAGACCATCCTTTCGAGGACCCTGCTTAAAGTAGTAAGAACAGATATTAGGAAAGGAAAGACCTACTAGTAGCTGCTCTTCAACTAGTAACTCCTGTAACCCAGTAAAGACATTAAGATCTCTTTTCAGCTGCTTAAACAATATGCCATTAGGCCTTCTTTTTTAAATCCAAGGAAAGAGACCAGCAAGAAGGGGATAGTAAACCAAAGAAGCCAAAAAGAAGGAAGCAAGGCAACGTATTTTAGTAAAGCATCCGTGGGTCGTTTAGGGCGATCTGTTGAATTGAATCTTTAAAGCAATCATCAAACATACATATTATATATTAGAATTGCTCATACTTCCTTTCTAGTAAGCTTATCGTAGAGGAAGATAATGACATCTGTTGAGGTGTATTCTCTGTTTACCCATCAAGATTCTCTTTGTGATCACACGCAAAGGCTTATGTTATTACTCTTTCGGCTACATGGCATTACCGTCTCGGATCGGCACCATCAGTCAACTCTTTCATAATTCATGCAATTTCATTTCCCTTATCTCCTTAACAGGATGGTATGGAGCCAAGCTGTGATGATACGGGTTGGGAACATCTCGCATGGCGACAGGGGATGCCCTCGATTTGCTGAATCGGCCTTCTGACAAACTGGATGGCTGTGATCTTGTCATCCTTCACGGGCTCTTCTTGAGTTGGTGCGTCTTCCTTAATAGGCGAGCCCATCCTTGGATTCCGAGGTTAAGGACAATGGGCTTTTTTTTTGATTCCTTATTTTCTCGTTCAAGTCCAACCGCGGGTTTGTAGGCCGAATCGGCACATCAAATTCGACGATTTTCCCCGCTGCATTTGGCATAGCGCAAAGTCTTGTCCATGGACCCGGTATCGTGTGGAGGCAACTCTATCTGTCGATCAGGCAAACGGGTAATCTCCATTCCATGGGAAGTTGAGGTCAACAACGGAGACCAAAGCAAAGGTGGCTTCCGGGGTTGGATCTCCGTTGTCGTGACTTCTTTGATGATCGGGAGATTAGGAAGGTTGTCATTTTGTATTCTTCAGGCGGCTCATCGCTGAACACCGGTAAGATCTTGCCTTGATAAGGAAACTTGATGCACTGATGATAGACTGAGCGGTACACACTTCGTTGTTCGATCCACCTTCTGCCGAGAATAAGCTTGAAAGACGCTCCAAGTTGATCACATGAAATCGACTGGCCATAGTGGTTGGCCCAAACGTCGGATTTCAATGTGATTGGCTCCGAGAAGCGGCTCTCGATGGAAATTGTCGTAGCAGTCACTGTCAGAGTGGTAGGCTTCGAGTGTACTATCTGGAATCTCCAGCATTAGCAAAGTGGGCCAGGGGACATACATTCAGTGAGGCACCTGTGTTCAACGCGACGGTCTGAGGAATGGAAAATTCCTTATAATCAATGGTCAAGTAAAGCGGGTATGAACGAACACCCTTTGAGAGCATGTGGCGGCGAAGTCCTCAGGTCCGAGGTGATGAGTAGCGGAGCGGGTGCATTAAGGCTATATGACCTGCTCTAGTCCTTCGCGGCGTAATGTTCTGCCGGATGTTCCTGCTTCCCGAGGAATCGTGTTCAGGCATTTCCCTGTGTGGCTGCGACTTCTTGAGTTGTTCCAGTATGGAGATTTTTGCCGGGACTTTGCTCAGGTCCTCCTACAAAATCATATTCCCCTCCTGTCTCGATCACAACGGGCGCGTTCCGGCTCTTCCTGGCTGGCTTCTGGGCTGTGACTGTTTTTGGCATAGATCCGCCCTGATCTTAATGCTGCATTGATCGCGAGTCTGACTCGGGTAGTACTTTGGGAGGCCCTTGGGTTCCTGGTGAGGCTGAGTGATGGCTTGGGTTGAAGTGTGGTCGGATTTTATTTGATGGTGGACGAATGATGACTTGCGGTTAAGGTACTGATAATGGCGGTGGTGGCCGGATGATTCTTTGATGATGGGTAAAGTTAATAAGGGTTGGGGGCAAAGAGACTGATGATGTGATGGTGACGGGCGACACTTGGTGGAACAGCGTTGGGTTTTTAGGTTTTTATTCCTGAGTCTTAGGTGGGGAAAATCCTTATTTTCGTGACTCCGTCCCATGGTGTGATGTATTGCGGGTAGTCTGAATTTGAATAAAAAAATATATATTATACGCAAGCGACTGACTGCCTCGGAGGAGGGCTGACGATCTCCGGCTTCATCACTGTACTGTCTTGGGACTTTCTAAAGCTCTGTCACTGGCTTGACTCTCCTGGTAATAGCTGGCTCACAGGCGGAGTCATTTTCCCTCTCTGGCTGGACAATATAGTGCGTCGGTGATGGTGCTGGACGGATGATGCTTGACCATGCTGACCGTCGGTGGGTGCACCCTGTGATGTAGATGCTGACGCCGTGTGATCTGACAGAGGATCTTGATAGATTCCTGGGTCTTGACCTGCAAGATGGGCATCGATCTCGTTCCAGCTGGTCCACAGTCATTTCACCATACACGCTGACAGCTCTTTCATAGCCTGGCCAGGTCTACAACTGACTGACCTACTACCTCCGCTTCCTTTTCTTCCTATTACCGACAAGCGACTGAGAGTTCTCCAAACTGTTCTTGACTGCTGCTTTTTTGAGTCCTGCTTTCGATTCTCAACTGCATCGATAGATAAACAAATGAGAAGTCGATAGACGAGAAAGAGAGTCAAGTCATTGTCTAGATCAGTTGCTAATTCAGCATTCTGTTGCTGGATCTGACATTCAGAGGAACCCGTCTTTGGTGATCATCTTGTTCTTCGCCAGACTGCAGATCCCACGAGGTCTGTCTGCCAGCGCTGATTCACCATCCTCTCTCTAGAATAGATGTATGTCCCATTTTACTCATCAGTGCATCTCCTTGATTAGCAATAGTAATTGGAAGAGCCTATCTCATAGATGTTGGTAGTCATATGAAGCCACCGGCACTGTGACGCATAGCATCTTTGCCGGACTCTCCCTTTTGCACAAGCGATCGGTTATCTCTTGAAGACTGTTGTTCGGCCAGACCACAGCGTGCATGTTCATAGTGGTGACTTCGGGCTCAAGTGGACGGGGAGATGGATCATGGATGTCCGAAGATAGAACATAGATCTGAGTCACATTTGAAAGCCGCTTGGATGGCATCATGCCACCTATAGGTTTCCTACCTCAGAACGGGAATTGTGAGAGCTATGTTCATAGGACAAAGTGATTTCAGCATACCCAACCCATCGCCATGGATTTTTCGCGGTACCAACTTGCGAGTCTGGAGTGAACATCTTCTGACCATGAATGTTTTATGGCCATACTATGATGAAAGAAGACACTCTTTGTTGTGGAATGAAGTCATGGTGAGAAAGAATCCCTTGCTTGATGGGGGAGATCTTACGGAGAGCTGGTGAAAGAAGACATGTCATATCGGTCATGAGTGGAACAAAGTGAGCCGAGTCGGAGACCTCAGAGAGTCAGACGAGAATCCCTTGTTGGGTCGATCAAGAAAGGGTCCTAGACAGACTGACAATTCTTCTTGGGTTTCAGTTCATCTACACTACAAAAAAAAGGATCCTTCTCTACAAGTGGTTCACTCTCAGCTCCAATCTTGCCTTTGTTCTAAGAGTTATCCTCGAAATGAAAGAGTTGGGCTTCCCTTTCATTCTTGGACAGTGGATTCAGCTAATGCTTTTGAGGGTGAGGCTCTTTCTTTGTTTGGTTATAAAAGTACTACGATTCTTAGTAAGGGAGCTCCCTAAAGCTCTTTTTCTGGTGTGACGCGGCCTAAACGCGGAGACTAGTTCTGCCTTTTCTTTACCTCTCGGAAACCTCTCGCTGATCACATTCTTCACCGTGCGAGACCTAAACGTCCAGGCGAAGTGGCGAGCTCCACACTAGGACAGCAAACCGAATAAGCTGATGCAAGCCCGACTTACTATCCTAGGGCTACCCAGCTCGGGCTAGCTCAGCTCATAGCTCTTGCTTGCCGCCTTAACTCAACCGTAGGAAAGATCCTTACTCACAGAAGTACTCGAGTTATACAGGGAATGTTACCGGTACTTGAAGACTTCAATCGTCTTTAACTACTGAAAGACTTAAATTGCTAAACTCATACTTCAATCGTACTGCTACTGCAACTGCAAGAAGAAAGATTCCAGATGATCGTCATAAAGACTATACAAGAGAAATAGCAAATTAACGAAATTGATTCCATCGGGCTGTAGCTATGCAGCTACAGGGATTCCATCGCCTCTTCCGCTTCTCGACATCTTACTTAGTTTCCCCCTCATCTTTTAGCAAAAAGCCGTCCACGGTGGTAAAGTCTCATCTTTTGTGTTGGCCGAAGTTACAATAGTCACATAATCGTCTTTAACTACTGAAAGACTTAAATTGCTAAACTCATACTTCAATCGTACTGCTACTGCAACTGCAAGAAGAAAGATTCCAGATGATCGTCATAAAGACTATACAAGAGAAATAGCAAATTAACGAAATTGATTCCATCGGGCTGTAGCTATGCAGCTACAGGGATTCCATCGCCTCTTCACTTTCAGCCTTCCCAACAGTCAAAGAAAGATTAGCTTCCCCAGCCTTCCTGTCCTAAAGCAGGAAAGAAATCCCTATTCTATTCATGGGATATTCAGAGAAGATTGCCTATATGTATCAAAACAAGTATATTACTTTTGTTTTTAGTCTTTTGAGCTGTAGACCATACAGAAGAAATGATGATCTCCTTAATTGAGAATCCACCCTCATTTTGAGCTGGACGCGAATCAGCACTTACTGATGCAAGAATGACACCGGGCTCACTTCAATGCCAAAAAAACGAGTAATAGGTAGAGGAGGCGTTACTGGTATCATGGACGGGAGCAAAGGTAAGAGAAGAAAGCCCCATCTCAAGTAAGGGAAAAAGCATGGCATAAGATCTTGAATGAAGGTTGGCCTTTTCAAAAATATTCTTAGATCTTGTCGTCAGCCTTGTGGGCATATCGAACTTCTGAAAGACTGTCAATAGGCGCTGTTAAGTCCTTTATTGTAGTATATGGCACTGAAGCTGTAGTTCCTGTGGAAAAGGAGATCGAGTCTTTGAGAATCACGGTATCTACAAACCTCGATGAAGATACCACTGAATACGCGAGGGCCAGGTTGCTCGAGTTAGAGTCGCTGGACGAGAGGCGATTGAATGCTTTTGAAAACCTTGAGGCATACAGATCCCGGATGGTTAAGGCATATGATCTATAAGTTAGACCAATATTTATCCTGGGTAACTTGTACTAAAAGTTGCTGACACTGTGCAAGCCAATCTTCCAAGTCAAAAATTAGCAAAAAACGTCGGATGGCCCTTTTCTCGTTAAAGAGGCCCTTAAGAATGGGTGCTCTAGTTTGTTAACATCGAATGTGGATAGGCTGCCAGGTGTTATAAATGGGTGTTGGTCAAAAACATTTTCTTAATAATTCAATAAACTTCGACGTTTCTTCTAATTCCTTGTTCTTTGTTATGTCATCATAAAAATGAGATGTTGAGTTATCGAGTATGTTGTGATGTATGTATGCATATATTCTTATACTTTGAATGCAGATTTTTTGAAAAATGTTATATGCCACAAGTTTTTGATGCAAGTATTAACGTTGGCGATGTTAGCTCATGCCTTAAAGACTATGCATGTATGATGACAGGTGACAATACTATGTGATGGTGTGATATTACACTATTCAAATGCTCGATTGAATATGATCCGAACTGAATTACAGAATCTGTCTTCCATAACTATTTCTTACAAATATCTTCATGTTTTTGTTTTAATGACATTTTTGAAAAGCAAAATAGGGAATTCTTTCGCAAGCCCCTCACACAGGGCTTTTAAACCACTATCGGCCTCAATTTATAAAAGTCTTTCCCTTTCCTTCCGGGCTTTAGGCTTGGATAGTGAAAAATTCTATCTTGGGCGGTTGATTGCCTAAGTGAAGTATGTATCTCTTTGTTGTCGGCGTGAGAACAGTTGAGGGTTGCTTTTTTCTTCTTTTCCAGCGTCGTATAAACTCCTTCTTCTTTCTGTTTTAGGTTCCGAGGAGCAAGCTGCTCGTCCGGTTCAAGTGGGAACTCTCATACCGTGCGGTAGGGAAACATCTTTTGTGTTGGCCGAAGTTACAATAGTCACATTGAAACCTCGAATATGCTCGAAGATCTCGAAATGATCTTCCAGTTCCGGGGAGAATTCGCAAAACTCCGTTTCCATCGAGAATTTAATTGGGTTTTCCCGTATTTCGACCGGAGAATCTAACATAGACATTACTGTCGAGATTCTGACCAAAAAAATTAGACATTCCATGCCCTCGGAGAGCGCTTTGTCGTGCAAAGTCACTGACACTTTCAGCCTTCCCAACAGTCAAAGAAAGATTAGCTTCCCCAGCCTTCCTGTCCTAAAGCAGGAAAGAAATCCCTATTCTATTCATGGGATATTCAGAGAAGATTGCCTATATGTATCAAAACAAGTATATTACTTTTGTTTTTAGTCTTTTGAGCTGTAGACCATACAGAAGAAATGATGTCTCCTTAATTGAGAATCCACCCTCATTTTGAGCTGGACGCGAATCAGCACTTACTGATGCAAGAATGACACCGGGCTCACTTCAATGCCAAAAAAAAGAGTAATAGGTAGAGGAGGCGTTACTGGTATCATGGACGGGAGCAAAGGTAAGAGAAGAAAGCCCCATCTCAAGTAAGGGAAAAAGCATGGCATAAGATCTTGAATGAAGGTTGGCCTTTTCAAAAATATTCTTAGATCTTGTCGTCAGCCTTGTGGGCATATCGAACTTCTGAAAGACTGTCAATAGGCGCTGTTAAGTCCTTTATTGTAGTATATGGCACTGAAGCTGTAGTTCCTGTGGAAAGGAGATCGAGTCTTTGAGAATCACGGTATCTACAAACCTCGATGAAGATACCACTGAATACGCGAGGGCCAGGTTGCTCGAGTTAGAGTCGCTGGACGAGAGGCGATTGAATGCTTTTGAAAACCTTGAGGCATACAGATCCCGGATGGTTAAGGCATATGATCTAAGTTAGACCAAATATTATCCTGGTAACTTGTACTAAAAGTTGCTGACACTGTGCAAGCCAATTCTTCCAAGTCAAAATTAGCAAAAAACGTGGATGGCCCTTTTCTCGTTAAAGAGGCCTTAAGAATGGGGGCTCTAGTTTGTTAACATCGAATGTGGATAGGCTGCCAGGTGTTATAAATTGGTGGTTGGTCAAAAACATTTTCTTAATATTCAATAAACTTCGACGTTTCTTTTAATTCCTTGTTCTTTGTTTATGTCATCATAAAATGAGATGTTGAGTTATCGAGTATGTTGTGATGTATGTATGCATATATTCTTATACTTTTGAATGCAGATTTTTTGAAAAATGTTATATGCCACAAGTTTTTGATGCAAGTATTAACGTTGGCGATGTTAGCTCATGCCTTAAAGACTATGCATGTATGATGACAGGTGACAATACTATGTGATGGTGTGATATTACACTATTCAAATGCTCGATTGAATATGATCCGAACTGATTACAGAATCTGTCTTCATAACTATTTCTTACAAATATCTTCATGTTTTTGTTTTAATGACATTTTTGAAAAGCAAAATGGGAATTCTTTCGCAAGCCCCTCACACAGGGCTTTTAAACCACTATCGGCCTCAATTTATAAAAGTCTTTCCCTTTCCTTCCGGGCTTTAGGCTTTGGATAGTGAAAATTCTATCTTGGGGTTGATTGCCTAAGTGAAGTATGTATCTCTTTGTTAGTCGGTGGAGACGTTGGGTTTTTCTAGAGTAGTGGGCTTGATTTTTTTTGGGTTTTTTTTGGGTATGTTATTGTTTTTGGTTGTCGAGGGAAACTAGAGTGGTTGATAGGGGTTTGGTTGTGTTGGTGGTGGTGTTATTGTGTGGGGTTTCTGGGTGGTTGGTGGTGGATTTGGCTTCTGGTTTTCGCTGTTTCCAGACGTCGTATTGAGAGTTTGGTGGACTTGGCTGGTTTTTGTTCTTGTTTATGGATGTGGTCCTTCTTGTCGTGTTTGTTTTGTATGGTTGATGTTAGCAATTATTGGTTGTCTTGTCTTCGGTTTCGCGTTGCGGTTTTCAAGGATATTGGTTGTGTGTTGGGAATGATCTTCATAGTGTTCCTGGTTGCTGTACGTTGTGTGGTGGTAGGGGAAAGTAAGACATTCCTTCTTTCTTTCGGCTGGTAGGGAGGGGATGAGTTGGAATTGTGTGGATTTTGGCATGGAGTGTAGCTCAGGTTTTGTGGTGAGTTTATGTTGTCTTAGAGGAGATCTTGTGGTGGACCTTTCGTTGCTGATTTTGGGGATTTTTTTGTTGAGGTTGTAGTATTTTAGTGTGTGTTTCGGGCATGAAACGTTCGAGAATGTCGATGGTTTTTAGGTCGGGATTGGATTTCTTAAGCCTTTTAACCTCGGTTTATGGCGTTTGTTTACGTCTGATATGGGCGCTGCTTGTTTCAGCGTGCGGTTTTGGGAGTAGATGTATTCCGGATGAATGTATTACAGGAGTCTTGGTCCCGAGTGACTCTTGAACCTGGTGCCAGAGCCAGTACAGACTCCAATCAAAGCGGGAGCCCTCGCAAGACAAGAGCTGGGTGAAATGACCCTCGGTTCATACTCGCCAAATGTGATTTCTGTTATTTGGCGGGGCTTGTCTATAGTTTCAGAGTGCTAGCGAGGATGTTCTGATAGAACTTAAATCCAAACGCTTTGCTTTAGTGAGGAGTCCTGATCATTGCAGCTCGACGGATTAGACGGGATTTGTGCTTCGGTGAATAAAACGTGTATTTTTTTATCGGTTTATTATGATGTACGAGTCAAGGTCTCTTCCTAAGGTTTTGGGATCTGGGTGATGTTCGGTTGTGTTTGGGAGTGTGAGCTTCTGTTGAAAGATGAGAGCGGTAGATTAACGGGTACGTTCGGATTTCACGGTTATTCGCTGTTATTATGTGTGTCACATTTGCGCTTGGCTATTTTCTATGTAGTTCGTATACTGTATGTTGTGTCTGGCGGAGTTCCCCTCCTCTGCGTCACCGGGTGGTTTCGTGCTTTAATGAAGGTCCGCGGATAATAAGAGTGCTAGGTGTTGGTTGCTCTTTGGTTTTGTATAATCAGAGGTTTGGAGTATCGAGGCAGAAGGTGCTTTCTGTTGTTTTTGGTTGATAATGAGAAGGAGTCTGATTCTTGTTGCGTGTGGAGAAGCTCTTTCGCTCCTTGGGGATAAGAAGAGAGTCGGATTAAAGATGGTCATCCGCGCCTTTTTCGGGTGGTGTGGCTTTCCTGGTTGGTATGCTCATGCGGGGGACAGAAATCATTTGTTTCTCTCTTTCTTTTTTTTTCCTCGAATATGCTCGAAGATCTCGAAATGATCTTCCAGTTCCGGGGAGAATTCGCAAAACTCCGTTTCCATCGAGAATTTAATTGGGTTTTCCCGTATTTCGACCGGAGAATCTAACATAGACATTACTGTCGAGATTCTGACCAAAAAATTAGACATTCCATGCCCTCGGAGAGCGCTTTGTCGTGCAAAGTCACTGACATATCCTGTGTCTTTTTCGGACCCCAAGAATGAATTGGATCGAAACGACTTTCCTGCTTGGAAATAAGGGCCCCTTTTTTTCTTAAAGAATCTCTGACCGCGCGGAATCTCCATAGCCAATTTTCCAAATTTGATTCTGAAATCAGAGGCTGCTTTTGGGACTAATCTTATTTCACACGATCCAGGAACTTCCATAACGTTGGCGTGATTCGGTTTGAGCAACGGATCCTGACGTGATACATCTTTCGTAATGAAAATGGAGTGGAAACATCATGATGAGTTGGCTTATCCGGTTTTTTTTAGAATGAGCACTGTGAACTATCCGCTTCAAAAAGGATAGTTGATCGAACCGAAACAACGTTAAGTCAACGACTAAATAGCGGAGTAAATGAGCTTCTAAATGCGGTATTTCCTTAGTGATTCTTTCAGGGGTTTTGGCTCGCAATAGACGCTAGGGTCCTGATCGAGCAAGACGTAGTCCTATCTATCTACCTCTCCAGACACAATATCTTGAGTACCTATGATGGTGACTACATCTGCTGGCATGTGATGTTTGGACATAGAATCGAGTCCTTGTGAAGGCAAAGCCAGGTGCTCTTATTTTACGACGTAGGGACGATTGCTTCCATTACTGACAAGAAAGACACCGAATTCTCCTTTAGGTGCCTCAACTGCGTATAGGTAGAAGGAGCTGGTACGGAAAAACCTCTGTTATAAGGTTCGAAATGGTGAATTGAGGTAGAGTAGACCGATGATCCTGTAGTCATTTGGCGGCTATGGAAAGAAAAAGCTTGCATCTGCTCCCCGAAACTATAACCGGTCCCATCTCTCTCCAAACCTAACGTGGTAGTTTCCCATCATAGGGCTTTCTATCTATAGATTGAGCCATTACCAACCAAGGATCCATTCGTTCAGAACTCAGTGACAACTTCTATAGATAAGGCGGAGCGTCCTTGGTTCAGCATTATAGCACATAGGCTTCGGCGCTACTACAGCGCTTCGCTAACTTGAAGCGCCTCGCTATGAGAATGACGCTTCGCTAACGCTCGGCTAAGTCGTCGAACCCTCGCGCTGACTGTTCGCTTTCTCAGTAGCGAAAGCGCTTCTCTTTGCCCCTTAAGTAGAAGGACAAAAAAGAGATTATTGGTTTTATTGCTCCCGCTTCCTCATCTGCGCTCGTCAAGCCAACTTAGCTTTTTGGGAGGTGAAACAGCGGTTGAAGCGGACATTTCGAAATGACAGCATCGAAGATATTTAAATATACACGGTAACGGTTATCCCGGACTGCGTTCCGGAAAAAGTAGCCTACTTGACAGAAAAGAAAGGCGGGCACTCTCGGCTCGGAGGTAGGCACTCTCGTGTTTCAACCCCACGTTACACTGTGAAGGACCTCTCGATACCTTATGTTCACTTCGTAACTAGTGGCCGGTTCCCGTCGCGGAAGCCTTTTCCCAGTGCGCGGAGCCCCAACGAGGAAGGTGTTAGTGGTTTCTCATGGGGTCAATAATGCTAATCCCTCTTTTTGTGCTACTCCTACGGGAAGAAATAGAAAACGCGAAGCGTTCTCTTGGTTTCCCAACCTGTTGTTTCTAAAGGCTGCCCTCTCTCGGCTGGATTTTGGTCCAGCCTACTACGAGGATCCCGTATCCCGTACATCGTCTTTCTCCCTCCTGGGTTCCCGTGGTTCCTATGCCGCCGCGTTTCCCGTCCTTTTCTTTTAGTGCTTCGACCCAAAGCGATAGCTTGACGCGTTTTCAGTGGATAGATGGCTGCGCTCCAGCTCACTCAAGAATGGGACGGCAGTGGTCGCCGGCAAGCTCGTTCTGATCTTGGACGCAGTACATTGGAATCCTGAAGCACACCCACGAACGCTACCGCGCGTGCGCCTGCGGTGCGGTAAGGCACCACCCTGTTGTGCCAGCAGCCAACTCCGGCGTGTCAGCTTAGTTATCCTCATCAAGCCACAACCTTGATGTCTAGCTTCCCAACTGGTAGACGGTTCCTTTTCCCCCAGATCAATGAAGAAGGGAGAAGTCAGTTGATTCTTCCGAAGAACCGGAAGCCAAGCGCTATGCCGGGGCGAGGGGACGGGAAAAGAAACTGCTCCGAAGAAAGATATTGGGGTTCCCAATGCTTCTCCACGCCCAACGAGATGCGCCAAAAAGGGTAAAAAAAAAGGCCCAAAAACCCAGGAGGGATATTAGAAAAAAACTGGTGCTTTATTGCGGGCTTAAACCCCCACCCTCCCCGATTTGGTTTCCCAAAAAGGGGGGTATTACTTTTTGCCGGAAAGAAATGGGAGGAATTTCGGTTTTAGAAAAAATACCAGTTCCCCGGGCCCCAAAAACAATTTATGAGGGGCGGGGGGTTGGGCAATTTCGATTAAGCAAGGTATAATAAAAATTGGGTCCGGGGGATCCCCCAAAAAAAACCATTTAGGGGGGGAAGCAATAAAAAAAAGAAATTCCAAAAATGAAAAAAAAAAGATAGGGCAAGGGAAGGGCTTACGAAACCTGACCTTAGAATTCCTTGTAACATTAAAAAAAAAAATTAAGGGTAAAAAGCAAAAGAAATTTATTCCCCAATTCCCTGGGGAATGTTACCCACCCAATTGAGAATTATTTTGAAACTTCCATAATTGGAATTGCCAAAATTGGGTGGGCAAGATTTTGGAGGAAGGGGTGGGAAAACCTGGCGGGTGCCCCCTTACTAAAATTAAGGTGAAGTTTAAATTGGATTGGGGAAGAACTTAAAAAAAAAACCGAATTTTTTTTTAAGGGGTGGGCATTGGTCCCACGAAGAAGCCCCCCACCCCCCCCAAAAGGCCCAAGTTTTCCTTACTATGTAATTAAATTTTTCCTTCCCTCTTTTTATTAATATCTTAATCATAGGTTTATGTGGGCCTGAACTTAAAATAAATGGGGGGGGGTAATAGCTTTTGAAAAATAACTTGTAAAGGTTCCCCATGACAAATATAATATATGGGCTTCAATTTTCTTTTTTGGGGACCCTCCCCCAAATTAAGGGGGGGGTGGTGGTTAAGTATTCCTAATAAAAAAAGCTTGGGTTTTTTCTCCACCCAAATTTCCCCATTATAAAAATAGGTGGGTGGGAAATTTTTATTGACAAATTTAAATAAAACTTTTTCCCCCGGGTAAAGGACCCTCTCTCAATACTCCCCGAATATAACTAATAATAAAAATATTTCCCCCCATAAGGACTGGCTTAACTTCCCCGTGGCATTTTTTGGATATTAAGGGACCACCGAAAAAAAAAAAAATAAATTTGGAAAGGGAAACCCCCCCCCCACCCCCCAAATTGGGGGGGGGGAAAAACCATTACCTTTGCCCCAATTTAGGCATTGCATTATAAAAAACGGAGCCAAACCCCCAAGGCCCCCCCTTTTTTCCAACCAAAATTCTTTTCTTTTGTTCAATTAAAAAAACCCCGGGTTGGTTTCCTATTACCCCGCTGTTGGAAAAAGGGGCTAAGGGGGATTTCTTTACAATTGGAGGGGTTTTTGGTGATGCCAATAGGCTTAAAAAAAAAAAAACCCCCCCCCCGGGGCCCCCAAGGGGTCAAATATTCTTGAATGGACTTTAAAAACCCCAAAATACCCGGGCTAAACGAAACCCGGGAAAACCCCCCACCAATAACCAAAAGAATTTGGCTCGGGGTGGGGATTTTTAAATCTAACTCCAATGGCTTGGTAAGGGTGTGGGGAGGGATATAGGGGTGTGTTTTTTAAGAGGAGAATTCCGTTTCGTCGCTATAGGTCATTTCTGTTTTTCTATCGTGACGCAAGTCCTCTTCCCCTTAATGCCGTTGTCACCCAAGGCTTGCGTTGGAGATGGCAATGGCTTCGTGCGCCTTAATAATCAAAAAAAAAGAAAGCCGGTTTCTTTAAGGCTTAAACGAACGGGGACTAGTGCATTAAGAAACAAAGCGAATGGAATCGGGCTTTAGGTTGGCTAAGCATACAGGGGATTCCATCGCCCCTTTCATGAAAGTTTGGCCTGCGTGCCCCAAGAACTACCTAACCCTTCAAAAAAGAAACGTCCGGATTTTCATTTCAACAAGAAAGAACCTAAAATGAAAGCAACAAATTTTGGGCTTGCTTGTTTGTTCCTATTTACTCTTTCTCTTTTGCCCTTGCCTTGTGAGCTTTGGAAAAGGGAAATTTGAAGAAAGTAAACTCTCTGAAACTTTTCTTATTGACGAAGAGAGAGTCAATATTTGATATGGCCGTGGTATTTACCCAACGAAAACGGAAGGGCCTTTTTTGTCCTTTTTTCATTAAGGAAACCCTAATTATAGGGCGGGCCCACAACCAGACTTCTGACCTTCAATGGTAGAACCAAAACCTCCAGCCACCGGCGAAACCATGAACAAGAGTTCTCTTACATAATTTTTTTTAAATAAGTTGGTCGATTCCCCTCGGGAGTTGAGATTCGTTACCTTTTTAGATGTTGTTCACGCGGTGATCTTCTATCTTCCGACGGTACTGTACTACCCTGTAACGGTAGGTCTCCTGTTGGGGGAGGACCAGGTGCGGTTAAGAGGTTTCCCCACTTCTTCCGTCACGTTAGCAATCTTTCCGGATCCGAGAGGGTTGTGATTGACTCCGTTAGGTCTTTGTTTCTATTGGTTTTGGTGTTGCTTTGCTACCAGACGATTTCTTTATATGCCCAATCCAAAGGAAACCACGAGATTTGCTAAAATCCACGAAAAAACCATACGAAAATTGCGGAAAGAACTCAAACTACGGAACGAGGGCGAACCCGTGGAAATAAACATCGGTTTCTTACTCGTGCGAAAGGAACTATTTTCTTGGCAAACTTGGACGCAACTTATAACGATGTTTGTCCCGCCATATCAACGGAAGAATCGGGACTTACAAAAGGCTTTATAAAAGGCTTTCGTCTCGAAAATTTTTTTTCATAATTTTAGCCGCGAGAATTACGTTTGTGATTCTTTTCGTATATTTCGCTTTTCTCCGACCATCTTTAAAACTTAGTTTCCCCCCTCTCTTTTAAAGAAAAAGGCGCTTCAGGTGGTAAAAGGGTTTCTCATCCCTTTGGTTGTTGGGCTAAGGTTTACAATAGCTTCCACAATTGAAAAACCTTCGGAAATATGCCTCGGAAGCTCGAAATGATCTTTCCCAGTTCCGGGAATTTGCGCAAAAACCGCCGTTTCCATCGAGAATTTAAATTGGGTTTTCCCGTATTTCGACCGGAGAATCTAAATAGACATTACTGTCGGATCTGACCAAAAAAAAATTAGGAACATTCCATGCCCTGCGTGAAGGAGCGCTTTGTCGTGCAAAAGCCACTGACAGTATCCTGTTGTCTTTTTCGACCCCAAAAGAATGGAAATTGGATCGAAACCGAACTTCCTGCTTGGAAATAAGGGCCCCTTTTTTCTTTTAAAGAATCTTTTCTGACCGCGGGCGGAATTCTCCTAAAGCCCCCCAATTTTTCCAAATTTGATTCGAAATTTCAGAGGCTCTTTTGGAACTAATCTTATTTCACACGATCCCAGAACTTTTCCATAAAAACGTTGGGCGTGGATTCGGTTTGAGGCAAACGGATTTCCCGGGACGTGGATACATTTCGTAATGAAAATGGAGTGAAACCATTCATGATGAGTGAGCTTAATTCCGGGTTTTTTTAGAATGAGGCCAACTGTGACTACCGCTTCAAAAAAGGATAGTTGATCGAACCCGAAAAACAACGTTAAAGTCAAACGGGACTAAATAGCGGAGTAAATGAGCTTCTAAAATGGCGGGTATTTTTCTCCTAGTGATTTCTTTAGGGTTTTTTGGCTCGCATTAGACCGCTAGTCCCTGGAATCGAGGCAAGACGTAGTTCCTATTTTCTATTCTTACCTTCTTCCAGAACACCAAGTATTCCTTGAGTACTTATGATGTTGACTACATCTTGCTTGGGCCATGTTTAGTGGTTTGGGACATAGAAAATCGAGGTCCTTGGTGGAAAATGGGGCAAAAAGGCCAGGTGGCTCTTATTTTTTACGACGGTTAGGGGACGATTTGCTTTTCCCCCCCCACCCCCCCCCCCCCTTTAACTTGACAAAGAAAAGGCACCGAACAATTGCTTTCCTTTAAGTGCTTCAACTGCGGTATAGGTTAGAAGGAGCTGGTACGGAAAAACTTCTGTAATTAAAGGTTCGAAATGGTGAATTGAAAGGGTTAGAGTAAAGAACCGATGGATTCCTGTAATCATTTTGGGCCGGCTATGGAAAGAGCTTGGCATCTGCTCCCGGAAAAAACTATAAACCGGTCCCTCATTTCCTTCACAAAAACTTCAAAAACGTGGTAGTTTTCCCCCATCCCAATAGGCCTTTTATTCTAATAGATTGAAGCCCATTACCAAACCAAAGGGATCCCATTTTTGTTCAGAACTCCAGTTGACAAAACTTGCTATAGGATTAAGGCGGAGCGTTCTTGGTTCAGCCATTTATGAGAACAAATAGGGCTTCGTGGCGCTTAAAACTTACCCAAAAGAGCTTCGGCTAACTTGAAGCGCCTCGGCTATGAAGAATGGCGCTTCCTTTTAACCCCGCTCGGCCTTAAGGCGTTGAAAACCTCGCGCTTGAACTGTTCCTTTTTTCTCTAAGCTTGAAAAAGGCTTTACTCTTTGCCCATTTAAGTATAGAAGGAAACAAAAAAAGAGGGGGATTAATTGGTTTATCTTGCTTTCCCCGCTTCCTCATTCTTGCGCTCGTTCAAGCCAACCTAGCTTTTTGAGGTTTGAAAAAAAAAGCGTTTGAAGGGATTTCGAAAAAAATGAACGCCACGAGATAATTTTTTGAATAATTTTTACACGGGTAAACGCTTATCCGGGACTTGCGGTTTCCGGAAAAAAGTAGCCTTAACTTTGAAACAGAAAAAAAAGAAAGGGCGGGGCACTCTCGGCTTCGGAGGTAGGGGCACTTCCTTCGTGTTTCAAAAACCCCCCCCCAACGTTAACAACTGTGAAGGGACCCTACTCGATAAACCTTATTTCACTTTCGTAAAAAAATAGTGGGGCCGGTTTTCCCGGTCGCGGAAAGCCTTTTTCCCAAGTTTGCGCCTGAAAGCCCAACGAGGAAAGGTTGTTAGTGGTTTTTTCAATGGGGTTTCAAAAATTAAATGTAAAAATCCCCTCTTTTTGTTGCTATTTCCTACGGAGAAGATTAAGGAAAAACGCGAAGCTTCTTCCTTGGTTTTCCCCAAAACCTTGTTGTTTTCTTTAAAGGGTCGGCCCTCTCTCGCTGGAATTTTGGTCCAAGCCTTTACTTAACGAAGGATTCCCCGGTATTCCCGTAACATCGTCTTTCTCCCTCCTGGGTTCCCGTGTTTCCTATGCCGCCGCGGGTTTCCCGGTCCTTTTTCTTTTAGTGCTTCGACCCAAGCGATAGCTGACCGCGTTTTCAGTGGATAAGATGGCTGCGCTTCCAGCTCACTCAAAGGAATGGGACGGCAAGTGGTCCCCGCCGGCCAAAGGCTCGTTCTGATCTTGGACGGCAGTACCAGTTGGAATCCCTGAAGCACCAACCACGAACGCTACCCGCGTGCGCCCTGCGTTGCGGTAATGGCACCACCGCTGTTGTGGCCAGCAAGGCCAACTTCCGGCGTGTCAAGCTTATATCCCATCCAAGCACAACCTTGATGTCTAGCTTCCCAACTTGGTAAGAACGGTTCCTTTTCCCACAGAATCCAATGAAGAGGGAAAGTCAGTTGATTCTTCCGAAAGGAAACCGGAAAGCCAAGCCTATGCCCGGGGCGGAGGGGACGGGAAAGAGAACTGGCTCCGAAGAAAGATATTTGGGGTTCCCAAATGGCTTCTTCCACGCCCAACGAGATTTGCGCCACCTCGGGATTGCTTTACTCCTAACCCACGACGTTCCGAGACGGAGCTTAACCTGAGGTTCCTCGGTTTAAGAACGGCGATTGATCTACGGTTTCACACGGGCGCACGATTTTCCATGGATAAGTATTTTCCATTCGAGAAATTTTCGTTGATTGGGAAGGACAATAGTTTACCGGATCATCGGCTTTTGAATTCCATTGCCCACTAGGGCAATTTGTTAAGGGGGACATGCACAATTGATTCCGGAACACCTTTTGGTCGGTCTCTCATACGGATACCAGTAAACGATTTCATTAGCGGGATCTCCTCTGTAACCTTTACTGGTTAAACGGGTTTCAGGATTTTCCGAATTGGTTCATGAAATCCGGTAATTGCTGTTTCTTCGCGGGATATCCCAGGGGGCATTACCCCAGGATTGGATTTGGGTAGGGCCCCCAACCACTTTCAACTTTTTTTCACTTAGGGCCCGGGCCAAGTCAGTGAGGGGGAACCTGTTTTCGGGGCTCCTTCCCCCCCAAAAAAAAAACAAAAACTGTACGTGAAGAGTTTCCCTTTTCCTAACGGCTCGAAATCATTCCAAGATTGCCCCCGAGAGGCATTTTTTTTTTCCCTAATTTCCCTTTGGGGGTTGGTTCACCGCGCGCCGGCAACGAAGCAACCGGCCCGGCAAAAACAAAGCAAGAAACTTATGGAAACCAATAGGTCAGAACACAAGAGCGTCCATACTTTTCTTTTCTCGTGATGGTTGAGGAGTCTTTCTTTAATTCTTGAGTGCGGGGGAACGGCTTCGCGGAGGTCCGTGCCCTTTTCCCGTACCACAACCAAGGTCCGTTCCTTGGGTTTCCCAGTCCCCGCTCCTAAACATAAGGGGAGGGGATAGGGGGAAGGGGGGCCCGGGGCCTTTTTCATATAAAAGAGGGTTGTTAGGAAATGAAACCCCCGGCACCTATTTTCATTCGGACGTTTCCGGGGGGCGCCCGATTCGAATCGGGCGAATTTCGCGAGCTATCTGCTTTGATCCAGGTTAAGGCCCAGTCAGGCCACCTTTTTTCGTGCAGTTCAGTGACTACAGCCTCGAGCCTTCGCTTTTGAACTTCCTCTACCCACATTCTCTTATGTGCCCGAAGCATCTTCCATATGGAGAAAGATGGGCTTACATGGTTCCATCAATAGCACCTAACCTATGCGATTTTTGGCGGACCGTGCTCCACCCCGGGAAGCTCAATTTTTATTTCTGCCCAGAGGGCCAGAGGCGTATTTCTGTTCACGTCCTACGGACAACCCATCGAAGGTGGGAATGGCCGCCCCCTAGGAATAGGAATCTTTGACTGGGCCTTACATCAGCATTCGCCTCACTATACGCTGTCCCCCCTCAGGCTACCCTAGCCCGGGTATGTCGTCGTCAAGTTTCACACAGAATCTTCACTGACAACAGTATGCATGGCTTGAGTTAGGTCAGGCAGAACGTGTTGCCTGAATGGGAACTTCCTTTTTTTTTTCATATTGCTATCAATGTCTTCAGTCGCACGACCTCTTAACATTAGCTACACTGAATTCCCAATTCCTTTTTGCATTGCTGTGCAGTGACAGTCCCAATATTCCATATCGTTGTTTCAGATACGGTGCCGGTTGACATCTCTTCTTAATTCGCTCGATACGGAGAAGCAAATTGTTGTGTGGAGGAATCAATGATCTCACATAAGCCAAGAGGCAGATCTTGTGCCCTCCACCAGGTCATTTCGAAACTGGCATGCATTCCTGGCTCCCGGACTCTTTCATAGAATTCGCAAACAATTTATCCCGCCCTCAAAAGCCCAAATGGAACGGAGTTGATGCTTCCCAATCACATATCATGACGTAGTTGAAGCAAGTGAATGATTTTGAAATTCGAGTATTTCACGGAATACACACTCGTATGATATGAGCTCGTAATGGTACTACGCAATTCAAAGTTCTTACGCTGAGAAGTGAGCGTTTCTTGGCATCGTTAGAAAATAGATAGGGGTCAACGACGAACGAACAACGAAACTTTACGACAGCTTTTTCGTTACACGAGTGGTTATTCCGTGAAAGTTAACTCGAATTTCAAATCATCACTCTGCTTCAACTGACTCAATTGCTATGATGTGGAGCATCAACTCCGTTCATTTGTGGCTTTTGAGGAGCGGGGAGAAATTGTTTGGAATTCTATGAAAGGAGTCCCGGGAAGCCAGGATGGCATGCCAGTTTCATCGACCTGGTGGAGTGCACAGATTGCCTCTTGGCTTAGTGTCGAGATATTGATCCGCTCCACAACACAATTTGCTTCTGCGTATCGACAATTAGAAGAGATGTAACCGGCAAACGTATCTGGAAACAACGATTTATTGTATATTGGTACTGTCACTGCACAGCAAGCAAAGGATTGGGGATTCAGTGGTGTACATGTTAAGGGTCGTGCGACATGAAGACATTGATAGCAATATTGGGAGTTCCCATCAGGCAACAACGGTTCTGACCTGACCCTACTTCAAGCATGCATATGTTGTCATGAGATTTGTAGTGAAGCCTTGGAAGAGACATACCCGGGGGCTAGGGTAAGCTGAGGGGACGGCGTAAGTGATCGAATGTGTGTAAGCCCAGTCAAAGATTCCTATTCTAGGCAGGGCGGGCCATCAACCTCGAATGGTGTTGGTCCGTAGGACCGTGAACAGATTCGCCTCTGGCCTCTGGGCACGCGGAACCTCATGAGTTCACCGGGGTGGAGCACGGTCCGCAAAATCGGCATAGTTAGGTGCTTATTGATGGAACATGGTAAGCCCATCTTTCTCCATTTATGGGAAGTGCTTCGGGCCACATAAGAGATGTGGGTAGAGGAAGTCTCAAAAGTGAAGGCCGAGCTGTAGTAGGTCACGTGATCCGCCCCACCGAAAAGGTGGCTGACTGGGCTTTCTCCGTGGACAAACGCAGATCAGCTCGCGAATTCGTCGATAATCGGGCGCCCCGGAACGTCGAATGAAATAGGTGGCCGGGTTTCTCTTCTCTACAACCCTCTTTATATGAGAGGCCCGGCCCCCTTCCCTATCCTCCCTATAGTGTTTAGGAGCGGATCTGCCCGAAGGAACCACCTGTGTGGTACGGAAGGCACGGCCCGCGAAGCGTCCCGGGCACCCTCAGATGAAAGAAACTCCTCAACCATCACAAGGTTGAAAAAAGAAGTAATGCGCATCTGTGTCGACTCTATTGGGTCATAGTTCCTTGCTGGCGGCCGGTGCCGTTTTTGCGCCGGCTGTGAACCACCCCCAAAGGGAATTTAAGGAAAATGGCTCTCGGGGCATCTGAGAATTGATCAGCCGTCGATGAAGGGAAACTCTCACGTACAGTTTGTTTTTTTGGGGGGGGAAGGAGCCCGACAGGTCCCCTCATGACTTGGCCGGGCTAGTGAAAGTAAGTGGTGGGCCTACCCATCCCAACCTGGTATGCTTGGGATTCCGCGAAGAGCAGGCACTACGATGTTCATGACCAATCGGATTCCTGACGTACCAGTAGGTACCAGAGATGATCGCTATGATCGTTATCTGTATTCCGTATCCTAAGAGATGCGACAAAGGTCGGATCATTGTGCAATGTCTAATCAAATGCTAGTTGAACAAGCGATGATCGTAAGCTATGTCCTCCATCACGATCTCGAATGAAACTATCCATGGAATCCGTGCGCCGTGTTAAACGTAGACATCGCCGTTCTTAACCGGAGACTCAGGTTAAGCTCCGTCTCGGAACCGTCGTGGGTTAGGAGAAGCATTCCCAGAGGGT
>NW_017974276.1:0-5853 GCF_001876935.1 Asparagus officinalis
TTAAGGAGAGCAATAATCTAGATGTCATGTAAAGAAAATAAAAAGTGAAAAATACAAAATACTGCTCTTGAAAAATCTAATAATTCTATTGTATTGGTATGTAAAACTCTAAATCAAAATCTAGATTGTTTACGGTAGATTATGCGGAAAAACCTGTTGAAAGGATGCAAGTGATCCAACACATTCGAGGAGTAGCTTATGAATATTGAAATCTGAGTAAGTTATATTTGAGAGACGATATGGAAAACAAGCTCTTCGAAAAGAGGGGCAACATATGCTCCAATGAAACATGTGCACAGTAACCGAGATGAGAAAGAGACTATCAAAACCTACACCACGAACGCAGATTACATGGCATAGCTGGATTAAGTCAAAGGGGAAAGAGACAATAAGAAAATAAATGAGCATTATTCTATGATGGAGATTCTTTTTGCTTGTCGATATATCCACGGTTACAAAAAGCGCTAGACGGATTAGGCGTTGAACCCGACGCCTAGTATCTAGGGGCTTAGGCGAAAGACAAGGAAGGGCCTAGGCGAAAGCCTAGTAGGGGTCTAGGCGTTTTCCTTTTTTTTAGTTTTTATTATAATTATTGATAGTAAATGTTAATGTTATAGAAATCTTAGGCGTTGCAATGAGATGTAAGCAAATTTCTTAAGGGGTGGTGGAGGATATTTTGTTCGAGGTCAGTGGAGGTGGACAAGGTGTCCATAGGTAGAGTTTGGAGGAGGTTAGAGGACATGGATGCTGCAATGGAGAAATTCATGATCAATGCCCAAAGGGTGTCATCCATGTAGGCAGATCACGTTCACCTAAGCTCTCCCAAAATATAGGTAGACAGCCCAGCTACTGTCTACGTGCTAGGTAGATAGCCAAGGTACCGCCTAGGCCTAAGTGTACATCTAGGCAGCCTAGTCGGAGGCTCTTTAAAATATTGGATGCATCATTTACCTTCCTTTGTGGACTTGCCTGTGATCCCCCACCGCTTGTGGACCTAGTCATGGACTTTTATAAATGGTTAGACTATCTCTTCCAGTGTATCGTTTTGAATTTTTCATATTGTTCAATCTAAATGTGGATTGGTTCTTGTGGGTAGATATGCTCCCATATGAAAGGGAAGTGATGTGTGAGGTTGTGTGTCTTCATGTTGCTTAGTGATTGAGGAAGGGACATGCATTCTCGACGTGGCCCCTACTCATGTACATGCATGCATGTATAAATGTAGGGATGTATGTATGGATGAATACATGCATAAATTGGATGCATGTTTGTGTGGAAGACGGATGCGTAGATGGATGTATGGGTAGATGGATGTCTCAATGGATGGATGCATTGATGTATGGTGGATGGATGCATTGATGCATGGATGGATGGATGTCTCAATGGATGGTATATATATATCCATGCATGTATTCATCCATGTGTACATGCATGCATGTATAAATGTAGGGATGTATGTATGGATGAATACATGCATAAATTGGATGCATGTTTGTGTGGAAGACGGATGCGTAGATGGATGTATGGGTAGATGGATGTCTCAATGGATGGATGCATTGATGTATGGTGGATGGATGCATTGATGCATGGATGGATGGATGTCTCAATGGATGGTATATATATATCCATGCATGTATTCATCCATGTGTACATGCATGCATGTATAAATGTAGGGATGTATGTATGGATGAATACATGCATAAATTGGATGCATGTTTGTGTGGAAGACGGATGCGTAGATGGATGTATGGGTAGATGGATGTCTCAATGGATGGATGCATTGATGTATGGTGGATGGATGCATTGATGCATGGATGGATGGATGTCTCAATGGATGGTATATATATATCCATGCATGTATTCATCCATGTGTACATGCATGCATGTATAAATGTAGGGATGTATGTATGGATGAATACATGCATAAATTGGATGCATGTTTGTGTGGAAGACGGATGCGTAGATGGATGTATGGGTAGATGGATGTCTCAATGGATGGATGCATTGATGTATGGTGGATGGATGCATTGATGCATGGATGGATGGATGTCTCAATGGATGGTATATATATATCCATGCATGTATTCATCCATGTGTACATGCATGCATGTATAAATGTAGGGATGTATGTATGGATGAATACATGCATAAATTGGATGCATGTTTGTGTGGAAGACGGATGCGTAGATGGATGTATGGGTAGATGGATGTCTCAATGGATGGATGCATTGATGTATGGTGGATGGATGCATTGATGCATGGATGGATGGATGTCTCAATGGATGGTATATATATATCCATGCATGTATTCATCCATGTGTACATGCATGCATGTATAAATGTAGGGATGTATGTATGGATGAATACATGCATAAATTGGATGCATGTTTGTGTGGAAGACGGATGCGTAGATGGATGTATGGGTAGATGGATGTCTCAATGGATGGATGCATTGATGTATGGTGGATGGATGCATTGATGCATGGATGGATGGATGTCTCAATGGATGGTATATATATATCCATGCATGTATTCATCCATGTGTACATGCATGCATGTATAAATGTAGGGATGTATGTATGGATGAATACATGCATAAATTGGATGCATGTTTGTGTGGAAGACGGATGCGTAGATGGATGTATGGGTAGATGGATGTCTCAATGGATGGATGCATTGATGTATGGTGGATGGATGCATTGATGCATGGATGGATGGATGTCTCAATGGATGGTATATATATATCCATGCATGTATTCATCCATGTGTACATGCATGCATGTATAAATGTAGGGATGTATGTATGGATGAATACATGCATAAATTGGATGCATGTTTGTGTGGAAGACGGATGCGTAGATGGATGTATGGGTAGATGGATGTCTCAATGGATGGATGCATTGATGTATGGTGGATGGATGCATTGATGCATGGATGGATGGATGTCTCAATGGATGGTATATATATATCCATGCATGTATTCATCCATGTGTACATGCATGCATGTATAAATGTAGGGATGTATGTATGGATGAATACATGCATAAATTGGATGCATGTTTGTGTGGAAGACGGATGCGTAGATGGATGTATGGGTAGATGGATGTCTCAATGGATGGATGCATTGATGTATGGTGGATGGATGCATTGATGCATGGATGGATGGATGTCTCAATGGATGGTATATATATATCCATGCATGTATTCATCCATGTGTACATGCATGCATGTATAAATGTAGGGATGTATGTATGGATGAATACATGCATAAATTGGATGCATGTTTGTGTGGAAGACGGATGCGTAGATGGATGTATGGGTAGATGGATGTCTCAATGGATGGATGCATTGATGTATGGTGGATGGATGCATTGATGCATGGATGGATGGATGTCTCAATGGATGGTATATATATATCCATGCATGTATTCATCCATGTGTACATGCATGCATGTATAAATGTAGGGATGTATGTATGGATGAATACATGCATAAATTGGATGCATGTTTGTGTGGAAGACGGATGCGTAGATGGATGTATGGGTAGATGGATGTCTCAATGGATGGATGCATTGATGTATGGTGGATGGATGCATTGATGCATGGATGGATGGATGTCTCAATGGATGGTATATATATATCCATGCATGTATTCATCCATGTGTACATGCATGCATGTATAAATGTAGGGATGTATGTATGGATGAATACATGCATAAATTGGATGCATGTTTGTGTGGAAGACGGATGCGTAGATGGATGTATGGGTAGATGGATGTCTCAATGGATGGATGCATTGATGTATGGTGGATGGATGCATTGATGCATGGATGGATGGATGTCTCAATGGATGGTATATATATATCCATGCATGTATTCATCCATGTGTACATGCATGCATGTATAAATGTAGGGATGTATGTATGGATAAATACATGCATAAATTGGACGCATGTTTGTATGGAAGACGGATGCGTAGATGGATGTATGGGTAGATGGATGTCTCAATGGATGGATGCATTGATGTATGGTGGATGGATGCATTGATGCATGGATGGATGGATGTCTCAATGGATGGTATATATATATATCCATGCTTGTATTCATCCATGTGTACATGCATGCATGTATAAATGTAGGGATGTATGTATGGATGAATACATGCATAAATTGGATGCATGTTTGTGTGGAAGACGGATGCGTAGATGGATGTATGGGTAGATGGATGTCTCAATGGATGGATGCATTGATGTATGGTGGATGGATGCATTGATGCATGGATGGATGGATGTCTCAATGGATGGATGCATGCATGCATGGATAAATGCATTGATAGATTGATGAATGCATAGATGAACGGATGGATGGATGCATAGATTTATGCATGAATGGATGCCTGTATTATGGACGATGGATGCATGTCTACATGAATCGAATGGAGGCATGCATTCATGTATGTATGTAAAGATGGATGCATGGATGAGAAAGCATGCTTGTATGCATGGATAGATGTATGCATGGATGTATGTATGGATGCCTGGAAGGATGGACGGATTCATGCATAGATGTATGTATGCAGTTATAGTGTATGGTTGGAAGGATGGATGTATCTGTGAATAGATGGATGGAAGAAAGGATGCATGCATGGATGCATGTATGAATGTATGGATGCATATACGTCCATGGTACTATATGTAATAGTTATCTATGTATGTATGTAATAGTTATCTATGTATTGATATAGTCAACTCTAAATCAAAACCTGAACTGAACCAAATAAAAAAAGCCCTAACCTAAACAAAGTAAAATTTTACTTAATTTCTCTCTCGATCACTTCCTTCCACCTCTAATCACACGTTATCCCTCTTTTTTAATGGGTCATTCAACCCATTGCTTACAATAAAGTCATTCAATTAGAATCATCTCTACCTTGATTCCAAATTCACTTCAATCCTCAAATTTTTATCAACTCGATGTTTTCTTTCTTTTACATCTTAAAAAGTCTATTAAAAACCAAGATCGCGCGTTCTAATTAAATACCCCAAAAGCTTAAAGTCTAAACACATTTCATAAACAATAAATATTTGTCACTCATTGTTTTGCATTAATTTTGCGCAATTGCATTAATGGTCTGAGACATGTCTATGGGCGATGATCTCTTTTAACTAATATTCTTTGGCTTGTCGACAATGTTGGGCTTCTATGGACCTTTTTAACTTCAATCCAAATTATTATTCGTTCTTTCCAATCCATTAGTTTCCTAAGAAAAGTAAGCAAAAGTATGTTTTTAAAACAATAAGAATTAATAGAATAAAAAAACTCAAAAACCTGTTAAAGTGAAGTTTTGAAATGGTTATGTCTAAGATAGCAATGCCAAAACTCTGTACACTATGTCAAATCAATCATCTAATTAGTGTCCATATGTAGACGTAAAAAAGAAATATTTAACATTACTAAGAATAGACAATTTCATTTTAATTTTAGCTTAATCTAAATTGCTTGATGGATAAATGGGTTGACTAACAAATATCTATCAATAAATCACAAACTATAATTTAAATATTATATAATGCATTAACTATTTGATGAAGGTTTATGCAGAATATTTTAGAAAAATAAAGGCATCAGAACATGTCCAGAGAAGATTGAAAAAGATATTGTAAAAAGTACAAGTCTATTTTACTTTTCTTTCCTTACAAAAGTAGTTTTCAATGTAGACAAAATAAAGCTTTAAAGAATTACATTGATAATGAAGACGAAAGTCCATGGAGACAACATAGTAAGTTCTAAAAATGGTAGATAAAAAGAACATGCTAACCTGAATGTGCCCAGCAAGCCTGCGTATATATAATA
>NW_017974277.1:0-3411 GCF_001876935.1 Asparagus officinalis
CCTTTTAGGTTTGAATCCAAGAGTCCTCTAGCTGAGCTCGGACCACTCTATCAGTCCAAGATGGTTGCACGAACAAAGCTCCCCAAAATACGTTACTCCGCCAATCTCCAACCTAAAGTCAAACTGGCTAAGGGTGTGAAGATCTCGATACCATGAGCACCTCAAAGCTGAAATTCGATGTCGACGCTTCTTGTTCAACGCGTCCGCTATAACGTTCGCCTTTCCCGGATAGTACTGAATCGCAAACTCATAATTCTTAATAAACTCGACCCATCATTGTTGTCTCTGGTTGAGTTCCTTCTCAGAGAAAATGTACTTCAAACTTTGGTGATTCGTGAATAGCTCAAATTGCACTCCATAAAGATAGTGTCTCCATGTCTTCAGTGCAAAGACCACCATTGCTAGCTCCAAGTCATGTGTGGGATAGTTCTGCTCATGCGTCCTCAACTGTCACGAAATGTAAGCCACAACTCTCTGGGTCTGCATCAAAACACCTCCTAGACTCGATAACGATGCATCCGTATAGACGACAAAGGTCTTATCACTGCTCGGGATAGTCAATACTAGCGTTATAGTCAACTTAGCCTTTAAGGTCTCAAAAGCTTCCTGGCACTCCGTGCTCCAAACAAACTGTACACCCTTCTTCGTAAGGCGTGTAAGTGGCATCGTAATCTTTGAGAAGTCCTAAATGAACTTCCTGTAATAGTCGATCAAACCTAAGAAGCTACGAATCTCTATAACGGTCTTCAACAGCTCCTAATCAAGTACTGCCTCAATTTTCACTGGATCTACTGCAATGCCCTCCTTGTTGATGATGTGGCCAAAAAATCTGATCTCAGATAGCCAAAACTCGCACTTGCTGAACTTAGCGTACAACTGATGCTCCCGCAAAGTTTGCAAAGCCAATCGAAGATGTTGCTCATGCTCTGCCTCTGATCTCGAAAAGATAAGGATGTCGTTAATGAATACGTTCACAAACTGGTCCAAGTATGGACAAAAAATCCTGGTTCATCAATTCTATGAATACAGCGGGTGCATTGGTCAACCTAAACGACATGACAAGAAACTCCAAAGTCCCATATCGAGTCAGAATGACGGTTTTGGGAATATCCATCTCCCGAACCCGCAACTGATGATAGCCAGAAAGAAGATCAATCTTCGAGAAAAACTATGCTCCCTACAGCTGGTCGAATAAGTCATCAATTCTTCATAGTGGGTACCTATTCCGGATGATGATCTTATTCAACTCACCATAATCTATACATAGATGCATCCTACCATCCTTCTTCTTCAAGAAGAGAACCGTCACTCCTAACGGAGAATGACTCCGACGAATAAAATCCTGAGATAAAAGCTCGTCCAGCTGAGTTTGTAGATCCCTCATCTCAGCAGGTGCTATACGATAGGGTGCTCAAGATATTAGTGCTATGCCCGGCTGCAACTCAGTGCAGAACTCAACCTCTCTCATAGGAGGTAACCCAGGTATGTCCTGAAAGACATCCTGATACTCTAAGACGACTCTAGTCTCACATAAATCGGCACTCTGATCCCTCAACATCACTTCCTCGATGTACGCCAGGAATGACTCCGCAAACTGGTTGCCCTGTGAGGTTGCTACAATCAACTCAGACCTATCGGACGCTCGCAAGCTGATTGTTTTAGCAAAACAATCGATACTGATATGGTAGGATGATAGCCAATCTATACCGAGAATGACGATAAAATCCGACATCCTCAAAACGATCAAATCAATGATAAACTCAGACTCATCTAGACTGATAACACATCTCCTACAGATACTCTCTAATAGGGACACCTCATCTAAAGGAGTAGAGACCGACAATGGTACATCTAAGGGATGTGCTACAAGATGAAGCCTATACATGAAGGTAAGAAAAATAAAGGAATGCGAAACTCCTAAATCAAACAAGATCCGAGCTGGGAAGGAGTTCACTAAGAAAGTACCTTCTACTATAGCTCCACTCGCACTTTGGTCGTGTGGTACGGCTACATAAACCCTGCCGGTGGCTAAAGACTATGGTGCTGAAGGCGGTGGAACATATGAGACTATTTGTCCCTGAGGAATCTCCTGGATAGCGTGTATCTGGCCTGCTAGCCCCTTAATCCTCTAAATAGTAGGCGGTGCCTCGATCCTCTGATGTTGGCCGTAACCGTAGCCCAGCGATTGCTGACCCTGTCCACGGCTCTGCACCTAGTGTCTGTGTCCACGACCCCGCTGCTGGCCCTGGCCTCTGCCCTGCTAGCCTCCTCCTGGTGCACTGTGATAATCCTTGGCCATATGTCTGATCTTGTTGTAGTTGTAACATGCATCCTGAATCCTGCGCTGCTGTGGCGCTCTAGAATCCTGCTGTGATCCCTTCTTGTACTATCCCTGCTGCTGATGGTGAAAATCCTTGCCCCGCTGCTGAGGACCTTCAGGTCATGCAAAAGGTCTCTTGCCATTAACCTTGTCACTATGATGTCCTGCCTCAGAGCTATCTTCCTTGGTCTTCTGAAAAATCACGGTCTCTATCTCCTGTGAAATAGCGGCGTCAGTTACCTCTCAAACTGAGCGGAACCGTCTGGAAACGAGGTAGTGGCAAAGGCTTGGTCTAAGCCCTATAAGAAACATCTGATCCTGGTGCTCTCCTGTCTGCCATATGCCCGTGAAGCAAAGTAAACTCATGAATATGCTCTCATAGTTGGCTACGGGCATGTCTCCCTACTCTAGTCTGGATAGCTCTAACTCTTTCCTAGCCCGTGTCGCAGAAAAAATATACTGATCATCGAAGAAATATACGAAATCCCCCCAAGTGAGTATCATCTGGTGCTCCGGGGTGAATTAAAGCTTATACCATCCTCTGGCATCACCCTTAAGGCTAAAAGCTGCCAACCTCTGCTTTTGGACTGAGTCGACATTAAGTAGGTCGAGAATATTCCCCACGTCTTCCTTCCACTTGTGGGCTACTAGTGAGTCTAACGATCCCTGAAACTCTGGTGCCCTCATCTTCTGGTACTGCTCAACTAGACGGAGCCAAGTCTCCTGCTCTGCGGCCCTATCAATTGCTAGTGGTGGTGTAACTCCCGGTGTATCTTCTGGGGACTCCTCCCCAATAGGTATAGATAGAATCATTGGTGGTGGAACCATAGGTAGTGGTGCAACTGGTGGAGTCTGGTTCGTCACTCGTTCCTCAAGTACTGCTAGCCTAGCTGCTATGGATGCCATGAGGTCAATCAGATACTGTGGAGCATGCTGCGACTCGGGCTCTGCTTGCCCAGCTCTCCGGGTAAGAGTTCTATCTCGACCACATACTCATCCTGACATCAGGAGGAGAGCTTATTAGACATAGAAAGTGAGATCGCAAACACACACACACACAACACACACACACACACACACACACACACACA
>NW_017974277.1:5353-5969 GCF_001876935.1 Asparagus officinalis
TACGTCGAGCGAAATAATCCAAACAACGAAACCCTCATGTATATACCATATGTCTCAAATTATGAATCGCTAATCATCAATCCCAACTAAGAATAAAGGATAGCAATACAAGAAAGTAAAATCATCACAATATCGGACCAAAAATATCTTCCACTATCATTTGGAAGATAATGCAAACAACTGCATATAATCCCGCGTACTTACTAGAGTAAAGTACCTCGATCATATATAACCCAGCGATGAGTCATGTTCATAAATGACGTCCACCAAGACTCAAACTATCAGATAATTATCACAATGCAAATCCTTGCAAAGTTTATAATTCATTGTATTATCATGTGAGACGGACTACCAAATCAACATCCTAAAAGTGTACACGACTTATTAGTCTCATCGTATCAACGTGCGGGACGGACTACCAAATCAGGCATCCTAGGTATACGGCTCACAAGCCTCATCGCATCTACGTGTGGGACAGACTACTAGATCAAGCATCCTAAAACCCGACTCAATGACCTATACTAATGGTACATCGACGCACTATCCAAGTAGTACTGAGCGATGCTCATCAACAATATCCATACAAGTATATAATGTTTAAATAACTCATATCTCC
>NW_017974278.1:0-5685 GCF_001876935.1 Asparagus officinalis
CTGAAACCCAAAGCTGACGAATTGTGTCCCGTTGTCGTGAACTATTCGTCTTGGGACTCCAAAGCGATATATGATGTGATGTTTGATGAACTTGATCACGTTTGAAGTCTTGACTTCTTTCAATGGGATTGCCTCCGCCCACTTGGAGAAATAGTCGGTCACGGCTAGAATGAACCGGTGTCCTTTGGACGTCGGAGGGGAAATCGGTCCGACGATATCCATGCCCCACATTTCGAATGGCCAAGTCGCCGATGTGGGGTGTAAGTTTCCCGGTGCTTGGTGGATAAAATCTCCATGAATTTGGCATGCGTGACATCGTTTAGCGTAGTCAACTGCATCTGAAAACATCTTCGGCCAATAATAGCCGATTCGTCGGAGACGATCTCCTAACTTAGCTCCAGGTTGATGAGCTCCGCACATTCCGCCGTGAGCTTCCTTGAGGGCCTCTTTCGCTTCCTTCCTAGAAAGGCATCGAAGTAAGACTCCATCATGTGATTTACGATACAAGACTTGAGAAACTGCATCGTAATAGAATCGGAGGGCTTTTCGTTTGATTGCAGCCGCTTCCTTAGGGTCCTCAGGTAGAATTCCATATAAGGCATAGTCGATGTATGGGAATCGCCAATCCCTAGATTCGAACTCCATAAATGTCGTACAGACCTCTCCTGACGTTGTCTCATCTGAGTTTTCCTCTGTAGGAATCTTGGAAAAGTATAGCTTACGTCCCATGACCGGAATCGTTGTTTCAACCCCTGGGGGCAAGGCCGTTCGGAGAGATTAAAATTACTCCTACTCCCGCGGTGATTGCTCCATGAGGATTTGCTCTGGATGCACCGTCGAAGAATAACTTCCACACTTGCGTAGCTTCTTGGGTAGCGCAAGCTTCAGCAACCTCGTCAGGTAATTCCTCATACAACTTAGACGTTCCCAATACTGGATGATCGGCTAAGAAGTCAGCCAGTGCTTGACCCTTGACTGCCTTTTGAGGCATGAACTGCATGTCATATTGCGACAAGAGAATGGCCCATTTTGCAAGTCGGCAATTTAGAGATGATGGTTTCGTCATCAGAACTCTCAAAGGATTCACCTTAGAGATGACCTGAATGGTCTGTCCAACTAGGTAATGTCGCATCTTTTGGATTGCGAATACCAAGGCGAGACATTCTTTTTCGACCGGATTGTACCGGTGTTCGGCTCCCATCATAGTCCTGCTCAGGTAATAGATGGCTTGCTCTTGACCTTGATCATTGTTTTGGGCCAACAAAGCACCAAGAGAATGATCCATGGCTCTCACATATAACAGGAATGGTTTTCCTGATATCGGGGCCACGAGAACTGGCGGTTGAGTTAGATATCTCTTAATCTCCTCGAATGCTCTTTGACACTCTGCATCCCAAACAAAGGATATTCCTTTCTTCATAAGCTTAGAGAAAGGTTGGCAGCGGCAACGCCCTGACAGATTTGATATAAATCTTCGAATGTAGGCCAGTCTGCCTTGCAAACCTCTGAGCTCTTTGAGATTCTTCAGAGATGGCATGTCTTGAATGGCACGCACTTTCTCTGGATCAAGAGAAATTCCCTTGGAAGTAACGATAAATCCTAGGAATTTTCCACTTGAAACTCCGAGGAACGATTTTGTCGGGTTCATCTTCAGCTGATGTGCTCGCATGATTTCGAACATTGTCTTCAGATCTGCAAGATGATCGTCTTTACATTGACTCTTTACTGCTATGTCATCAACGTAGCACTCGATCTTCTTTCGTAGGTGTTCGTGAAAGATTGTGTTCATTGCACGTTGATAAGTTGCACCTGCATTTTTCAGGCCGAAGGGCATCACTGTGTAGCAATACACCCCCAGTGGTGTTCTAAAGGCAGTATGCTTTTCATCATCCGGGTGCATCTTTATCTTATTGTACCCAGAGAATCCGTCCATGAAAGACATCTTTTCATACCCGCAGGTGTTATCAATCATAACATCCGTGATGGGGAGTGGGAATTCGTCTTTCGGACAGGCGGCATTGAGATCGCGGAAATCGATGCATATCCGGACTTTACCGTTCTTCTTGGGAACTGGAACGATGTTGGCCACCCAATCAGGGTGTTGTTCTTCCCTAACAAAACCAGAGTCTATAAGCTTTTTAACTTCTGACTCAATTGATTCCATGATCTCTAGACGAAACCTGCGTTGTTGCTGTTTAACGGGTTCTACATCCGGATCGATGTTGAGACGGTGCATGGCCACCTTCGGGTCAAGGCCAGACATATCTTCATAATTCCAAGCGAAGACATCTATATATTCTCGGATGAGAGATATAAGGTCTTCCTTCTCGGATGATGATAGGTCTTCTGCTATAAAGATAGGCTTGGGGTCAGACTCATCTCCCATGTTGACCTGGATCACCTTATCTTCAGTAGGTGGTTCGCGTTGTTCAAAGCGCATATCCCACAGAATGTTAAGACGTTTGATCCAAGGATCATTGGTCGACTCAATTAACTTTTCGTCACCCCCTGCATCTTCATCAGGGTGACTAGTTGAAACCATGTTCACAGTCAAACTTTTAAAGAAAGGTCCGACACTGACGTCGGATTCCCAGGAAGAGGTTCCGGACGAATGATCTTGACGCAGATAATTACTGATCTCATTTTCTGAGGCAGGGGGAGTTGTGACATAACCTAAGCCTCTTCTGGTTTTTTGATAATAATCCGGAGGTTTTCCTTCAGGGGTTAGAGACATCCGGATTGGGGTTCGCCTACCTTTCCCGAAGTTCAGACCCTGTTTTTCATTAAAATTATACCCCATTTGCTTCATTAAGTATATAGAATTAGGTTCGTGATAATGGAATTGGGGAACTCTGTCGTCTTCCTCTGAACTTCCTCTTTTGAGTTGTTCGGGTTTGACTTTACCAAAACAGATCGGCTTCTGCCCTTTCCTTTTGGATGGGACTTTGAAGAAAGCCTTCTGTACATCTTCTGCTTCTTCATCTGAAGCAAAGAAAGATTCGATTGGCAATGTAAGTGATGCCTCTGTGCACATTGTGTGTCATGGGTTGGTACCTGCATTAGAATCATTCTCTACTGATTTATTTTTAGAGGACACATCAGGCAAGTACGCTAAAAGAAAGTCTTCATTAATGCACCATTCACCCTCGCTCGGTACATTATTATTACTCTCATCCTGACCCATTACATCTAAGTTCAATTCCCAGGGACAATCTTCTTCAGGATCTGGTTCGACATCAGCTTCATTGCCACTGTCAACATCTTCTTTCTCCTGAGATTCCAAGTAGAAAACAGAGTCGGTGTGAAAGTTTTCCACCCCTCGGAAATGATAATTTTCCACAATTAGGGTTCGAACTTCCCCCTCATCATTGGCATATTTCATGACCTGATGTAGGGTAGACGGGACAATGCGGTTTGCATGTATCCATGGTCGTCCTAGCAACAAATTGTAGGAAGTGTCCGCGTCTATGATGTAGCATGTCACCTCAGATTTGAGGTCTCCAATTTGACACCTGAGTTTGATTTTCCCCAGGGGTCGAGTACTGTTAGCGTTAAACCCGAAGATAGTGGTCTGTGTGGTGTGCAACCGATGCATGGGAATTCCTAAGACCTGCATGACCCTATAAGGCATGATGCTGAGCGCGGAGCCCGGGTCAACCTGGACACGACTGATTTCGTTTTCGGTGAAAGTTGCTGTTTTCATTGCTTTTGGATCTGTTACAACTTCAATCGTTACAACAAGAATCGATAAAAAAGTCGGTCTTTTTTATAAGACCTCCTCGTGCAATAAAACAAAAATTACAACTTTTCGAAAATAAACACGAGATCCCGTTTTGGTGCGGTCTCGCTTGCGTGGGTCTTTAGCCTGTGACGGGGACGTCAATATCCGTGGACCACCGGTAGGTCAGATCCGTTCCGAGAAAATCGGACAGAGTTTCGTCTATCCGCAAGGGGATTTAGAAACTCTGAACTTCGTCGACCCGCGTGGGATCTAGAAGTTACGAAGCTTATATCTCGGCTAAAGCGAGACACCAGCTCTACTTAATATCACCGCTAAAGGGCAATACTAAGGAAAAGAAAAGGGGGAAAGAAGAAGACCCTTTTTGCTGCAGAAGACTCGGGCACTCCTCACTCCGGCAGGGCTTCGCCTAGGCTCTCTCCAAGAAATCCTCCAAGGCCACTAAAAGAAATCCGCTCTGGTGATTGGATTATCTGTAGAGTGGTCGAGGCATGAAGGGCGTTGTCCTTTTTGTGAACAGTGCCGGGCTTCCCGATTGGTCCGGGTCTTCGTGATTCCGAAGTCCTATCCGCTCACGTAACTCATCGATTCACTTCGGTCGTTCGTCGATGTCGATTAGGCTCATGTGGATTGGATGGTGACGTTCATCGTCGCTCGTTAACACTGAACCGGTTGTGGAGAACTATAGGCAATTTTTGATGCCTACAGATACCCCCTCCAAAGTGTTCCTGACTCGTTTCTTTTATAGAAGAGGCTGGAATACTTTGGATGTGATTGATCTGGCCTTCAGTCAGCGTAGTTAGCTTCAACTCTTGACCCTTTCAATTTTCGGTCTATTCAATGCTTTGACGAATAGCCGAAGTTCTTCTGGCGCTGCGTTTATCGCTTGGCCGTCGTCGGAGTCTCGAGTTTGTGGCTGATGAATTGAGTTTGGCTCGTGTCATTGAGTTGACTTTGAACTACCTCCGCCACATTGTGCTGGCTTAGGGTTTCGGATCCCCGTGTGTTGGCTTTTTGTCGCAACGCGCTGTCCGGCGTTGACCTAAGGTTACGCGTTGACCGGCGCTCACCTTAGGGTTTTGAACCGCGCGTCAAACGTTGACTCTGATTGCAACGCATTGACTGGCGTTGACCTAGGGTTACGCATTGACCGGCGTTGACCCTTAGGGTTTTGAATCGTCGAACGTTGATTGGTGTGGATTTTCATCCTCGAACGTTGACTCTTATCGCAACGCGTTGACTGGCGTTGACCTAGGGTTACGCGTTGACCGGCGTTGACCCTTAGGGTTTCATGTATCGAATGTTGATTGGTGTTGATTTTCATCAAAACATCCAATAATCGACGAAAACGGGCGTATCCGGGTCCAAAACAGGCATATAAGACAAAACAGGACTCGAGATGCCCGGGGGTGTCTCCCCCTTGGCCGAGACACCTTGGGGTGCCTCGGCCAGGGCCGAGACACCCTAGGGTGTCTCGGTTTTGGGGCCGAGACACCCCTTCTCCCCTTCATCTTTTTCTTTTGTCTTTTTCCCCCTTTTGGTTTGTTTCTTTTTCCCTTGTTTTGGTCCATTACTTCTTTTGTTTTCCCCCTCTTTTCAAAATTCAAAAGAGAGTTCCCCCTCCTACTTAGCTCCCAAAAACCGAACCCCCCCCCTTTTTATTCGGTTTTGAAAGTTCTCCTTCCCCAAGCTCCTTCCATTTGAAGAACATCATTCCTCAAGGCAAGGTTGGATTTTGGCGGGTACCCATTTGCCGAAATCTCCTCCTCTCTTAAACTTAGGTTTCAAATTCCATTTCCAAGCCCGAAGAAGCTTCTTTGATTCGGGTAAAATCCTCCCCTCAATCCTCTTATTTTGCTTTAAAGATTGCATCTTTGTGCTTGGTAGATAGGAGTTTATGTATGAAAATATGCTCTTGGGGGTTTTGTGCAAGAGAGGTGAAATGG
>NW_017974279.1:0-6590 GCF_001876935.1 Asparagus officinalis
AAATTAGGCTTCCTCCCCGATGGACATGAAAAAGAAATTGCTGCTTTCCCCATGTCAGTTGCTTGCCTTGCTACTGCTATGCTTCCTTCTTCCAACTCTGTCACTCCTTTTCATCCTTTATGTGGAGGCGGAAGGACTGTTACTTTATTTCTCACAACCTATTCTTAAAGACTTCGCGTAACTGTCACAACAGCTTTTATTAGTCGTATTGATACAGACGGAAGGAGTTTCAAAAAGGACTGATCGGGACGTACTTGACGACGATCTAGTTGAAGCCTGTGCCGTTTGTCTGCTATTTTGTGAACAGGAACCGGCTATGTGTGGAGTGATTTCTCAATCCTAAACCAGGAATTGGTTCTAACTTGCTTCCTTCTCTTTGTCTTCTTTTTTCAATTGTGTCCGCCTCTTCCTTAGCTAACTCCGCACCCTGTACTTGTTTGAGCCATGACTACGTAATCCAATTCACTTCCATCGCCAGCCCTGGCAACTCTTTCCTGGTTGTTTGCTAGAAACCCTGCGCCCGCGTATCGTGTACGCAGTGTGCTTCTGTTCGTTATTTCGGCTTGTTAGATGGGACTCTGCTGCCTGCGGCTTGGCCGACTGCTTGTACGCATGCGAAAGGCAGCGGCTGGCTTGACCCGACACGCGCCGCTTTCCTGCCATATGCACGCTTCCTCGCGTTAAGCTCCCACCTTGCTGGTCAATGCCAAAGACCGGAGCTCCGTTCCACTTGACTGGTCCTGATTGGGGCCTGTCTATACGCCCGCAACTTACCGCTGTCACCGCTTCAAAGCCCTATCCTTGGCTACCGCTTGCTTGCTCACTGCCCTTGCTGCTGCTAGCTTTCTGGCTACTGGACTACTTGCTTGCGGCTGAAACCGGCTTTCTTGGCTATGCTACTCTTTCTTTTTGCTACCGGCAGGACTGCAGCTACAACTACATGCGCATCTAGTGCAGTGGCTTGGAAGCAAGCTACCTTGACCATCTTCCGAAGTTCTAAATAATCTACTGATCAAAGGCTTCCGTCGCGGACTGCTCTACATTCAGCCACGCCACAGTGACTTCCGAAGCGCTACGGACGGGACGAAATCCGGCAGCCAATTGCCGGCTCTGAATAACCAGCCCAGCAATAAGCTAAATTCTTCCATAACATAACGGGGCGGGGTCCAGGTCCGAGACACCTCTGGGTGTCTCGGCGTTATTTTAGGCATAACTTCCTCATATGACCTCCAAATAATCTGATTCCAGATGTGTTGGAAATTTGAGAAAAATATCTACAACTTTCCCGTTTTGAGTTTCTTCAGATTCAAACGGGATCATAGTCAAAACAGATCCACAAGTTCCAAGACACCTTTGGGTGTCTCGGCTCGGGCTGGGACATTTTGTTTTGCACACTTGTCCATTTTCGCCATAACTTTTTCATCCGAACTCGGATTTAAGCGATTCAAAGTGCGTTGGAAAGATGATGAGGAGTTCTATAAGCTCCAATAATTATATCATCTGTGGAATAAATGAGACATGAAGGGTATTTCATCTTTTGTAAGTGACACGGGGCTCCCGATCCGTTCGTATCCTCATTATTCTGAAACTCCGTTGCTTCACATAGTTTGTCAACCCACTTCCTGTAACTTAGATTATGACGTTCATCATCTTTTCTTAGCACTGAGCCGTTCGTAGGGACCTATAGGCATTTTTATACGCCTACAGATAACCCCTCCAAAGTATTTCAGCCTCGTTCTTTTATAGAAGAGTCTGTAATACTTTGGATATGATTGTCCCATCCTTCGATTGGTTACGACTGGATATTTGGAGTGGCTTCCATTCTTGATTCTTTCAGTCCTCCAGGCTGTTCGGTGCTTTGTCGAATGTCCGTAAAGGTTCCGGTGCTGCATTTATTGTCTGACCGTCTGTTGGAATTTTGAATTTGAAGTCGATTTTCGATTTTCTGACTTTTTAGCTCGAGTTGGTTATTTCAACATAGAACTGACCATCGGTCGTCGGCGTTGAATCTCCATTTACAACGCGTTGTCCAGCGTTTGAGCTTCATTGTGACGCGTTGTCCGGCGTCCAAGCTTCATTGCGACGCATTGTCCGGCGTCTGACACAGTTTATACTCATATGTTTATTGGAGTCTTAAGAAGCAGTTTATACTCGTATACTTTTCGGAGTATTGATTCTTTCATTGCAACGCATTGATCGGCGTTGACCTAGGGTTACGCGTTGACCGGCGTTGACCTAGGGTTTCGAACGTCGTACGTTTTAAGTTTGGTCGCAACGCATTGATTGGCGTTGACCTAGGGTTACGAATGTCGTTGGATGCTCAAGTCACGAGACCAACTAATGAAGCTGATGCGTCAACGACCCTCGCATTTATAGGATTTTTGGCAAACCCTCAGCCATCAACGGGTTTGATGAGCCTTTACCGACTACCGTTTGAGTCGGGCTAGCATGCAGATTGTTCAAGTACGTTCCGCATGTGACGTTAAGCTAAAAGAGTTAACCCTTTTAGTGCTACGATATTGAATACGTAGACTTCGTCTTTCTCCTGTGAAAAGACTAAACAGCAACGTGTATGAGACGTTGACTTAGGATTTTTGGCAAATCCTCAGCCTTCAACGGATTTGACGTGCTCTTACCGACTACCGTTTGAATCGGGCTTACATGCGGATTGTCTAAATCCGTTCCGCATGTGACGTTGTGCTAAGAGAGTTAACGCTCTTAGTGCTACGATATTGAATACGTAGACTTCGTCTTTCTTACGGGAATAGACTACCCGGCGACGCGTGTTAGGCGTTGACTTTGGGATTTTTGGCTAACCCCCAGCCTTCAACGGATTTGATTAGCCTTTACCGACTACCGTTTGAGTCGGGCTAGCATGCGGATTGTCTAAATCCGTTCCGCATGTAACGTTGTGCTAAGAGAGTGAATTCCCTTAGACTTTGTGCTATGATGTTGAATACATAGGCTTCGCCATTGTTACACCCAGCAACGTGTATTAGACGCTGACTTATCCCTACTTAGGCTTCGGGATAAAATACCCCAGAATCGAACTCTGGTGTCTTTTTCTTCGGAGAAAGACTAAACCGGCGGCCCCCGACTTGTGAGGACTTCGCGCGCCTTATCTAAGATAAGTTGGACTTTATGCTCGCAGGTTACGCGGTTTCTTTCGACACTTCTATAAGTGGGCGAAGCCTGCAGTTCTGTCCAGCGGCGCCGCTCCTCGTCCGTTATCCCCGCTCTGTCCGTGACGGGGACGTGCGGGGGGGGGCTGGGTTGGTCTACTTCTTCGCTCACCTCGAGTTCGGCTAAGACGGAAGTCCAAGCAGAAGAAGAGCCCGAGCGCCCACTGCTCACCGGCAGCTCCACCCCCTCGTGGGGGCCCACACCTACACCATCCATGCAATAAGACACCACCCCATCCAACTCACTTACATGGACATGCACTCCAATACGGAGCAAATTGAAAAAAAGCCAGTAGAGCAAAATTTTGAAAATTGGGTTCAGACACAGAACCCGAAGGCTCATTCGCCTAAAAAAGAAAAGGAACGATTCTCAAAAATTCATGGGAAAGAAGGTAAGATTAACGCAAAAAGCCGCTCCACGGTGGTCAAGTCTCATCTTTTGTAATGAAATGAATGTCATTTCTTCACCGGGCTTTGACCATGTCTCCCGAACAATTTCAGTACATATGGCGTGAGACGATTCCACATATCGAGGTCGGAATGGGATCGGGTGTTTTCACGTCTCACCGTAGTGCCCGGTTTGTCTTGATTGGAGATTGATGAACAAGAAGGAAAATGGAAAAGTCGACTTTCAACATAAGCATCCGTTGCCTTGCTTGCAGGTCCTTAGTTTAGTCAAGTAGGCGAGGGCATTTCCATCGCTCAGGATTCAATCCAGCCACAGGTTCCCCTACGGCTACCTTGTTACGACTTCACCCCAGTCGCAGACCCCACCGTGGTATGCGCCAATAAGACCACCAAAAGCCTTTGTGGCACTAGTGGTACACAGAAGTCATGGGTGATCATTGGTCCGATGCTTCGGGCGAAACCCACTTCCAGGGTGTGACGGGCGGTGTGTACAGGGCCCGGGTACATATTCACCATGGCATGCTGATCCACGATTACTAGCGATTCTAACTTTATGTTCCCGAGTTGCAGAGAACAATTTGAACTGAGGATGGTAAGGGCAAATGCAGCCTTTTCTATGAGAGGGTAATTAAGTTCGCCTGCCTTGAGGATTCGACTCACATAATAGACATGCTTTTGAATATTCTCCTTCTCCCAAACCAAAACAGGACTAACAACTTCGAGGAGACAGCCATGTATAGGTACAATGTCTCTCCACTCATGGGTTGGCTCAGCAGTGGTTTAGTACTCATATAGGCTTTAAGATCCTGAAACGCGACACTGCACTCTATCTCGAAGCCGTATTTTCCTTTAAGTTGTTACTTCCCCTTAGAATTTTAGAGAAGGGGAGGCTTCTTTCGACAGATTTAGAGAGGAATCGACCTAGAGCTGTAACCTTTCTATTCATCTTTTGAACGTATTTTAGTGTGTGCGGTTCTGGCAGTCGATCAATAGCTGCTATCTTCTCGAGGTTGATCTTTATACCCCTCTGGGTGATCATAATACCTAAGAATTTCCCTAATTATACTCCAAAGGCACACTTAGTGGCATTAAGCTTCATCTGATAACGCCGGAGGGTGGAGAAGGTCTCGTCCAAGTCTGAGATATGGGCGGGTGCTTGCTTTAATTTCACGAGCAAGTCATCAACATAAGCCTTCATATTACGCCCTATCTGGTGCTTAAAGACTCTAGCAACAAGTCTCTGATAGGTAGCTCCTGTATTTTTTAAACCGAAGAGCATCATTTTATAATAATAAATGACTAGATCGGTAATGAAAGAGTTCTTCTCCTGATCATGCTCCGCCATAAAAATCTGGTTATAGCAGGAGAAGGTGTCCATGAAGCTAAGTAGCTCATGGCCTACACTCTCGTTAACTAATTGGTCAATTCGAGGCAGAGAGTAGTTGTCTTTAGGACAGGCTTTGTTGAGGTTGGTAAAATCTACATACGTTCGACATTTATTCATAGCTTTTTTCACCAAGATAACATTAGCTAACCACTCCGGGTATTGGACTTCCCGGATGAAGCCGGCACTAAGAAGTCATCTGATCTCATCAATTGCCACTTTTTGGCATTTCGGCCCAAGGTGCCTTTTCTTCTGTCGAACCGGCTTGGTGTGTTTATCAATAGCTAGCTCATGGCTGATGACTTCGGGCAGAACCCCCGGCATAGCCTCGGGTCCCCAGGCAAAGACATCAGCATTTGCCTGTAGGATTTTAACTAGAGCACCTCGTATAGATTCGACTAAGCTTGATCCAATTTTAACCGTCTTTGATCTTTCTATGTTAATAGGCTCCCACTATGGTCGCCAGATTGTTCGCGGTGAAAATTGCCTTCATTGAATTCATCGTTATCTCAAGTAATTGATTTTTTTGATTACAAAAGATCCGGTCTTTTTTAGATCCGGTTACAACGAAATCAAAGAAAATAAAAAGATTACAACTTTCTCCTTTAGAACAAATCGCGAGCGCGGAAAAAATCGTGTCTTTCTTCATTGTTGATTCCATTGTCTCTCAAGTAATTGATTTTTTTGATTACAAAAGATCCGGTCTTTTTTAGATCCGGTTACAACGAAATCAAAGAAAATAAAAAGATTACAACTTTCTCCTTTAGAACAAATCGCGAGCTCCTGTTTTGCGGTCGCTCGCTTGTGTGGGTCCTTTTGAACAAATCGCAAGATCCTGTTTTGCGGTCTCTTGCTTTGTGTGGGTTCTTTGCCGACGCCGGGGTTAATCCGTGGACCACCGCGCGATCTAGATCCGGTCGGATCTACACGATTCGACGGGTATTATTTCGCCAAGGAAATAATAGCCGAGGGTACTATTTCGCCAAGGAAATAGTAGCCTTTAATTCTCGGGATCAAAGGCCAAGCTTTGATCCGGAGTGTGATTTCGTGTAGATCTCAGATCTGATCTTTACCTCTCTCGAAATCCTGCCTTTTGTGACGTGGTCAATCCAGCAGGGCTTCGCCTCCAAAAAATCTAACCTTTCAAAAATGAGCCTACAGCCCTCTATTTATAGGCATTGAAAGCGGATCTGGGCCCAGATCAGGGCCCAGATCCGAGCTGGCTCGGCCAGGTGGCTCGGCCAGGCCGAGACACTTGTGAGTGTCTCGGGTATTTTGAACATAACTTTCTCGTATGATCTCCAAATAACCTGATCCAAGATGCATTGGAAAGCTGACAAAGAGATCTACACCTTTCATGTTTTGCGTTTCTTCATATTCTAATGGGATCATGGTCAAAACAGCTCTACAAATTCCGAGACACCTTTGGGTGTCTCGGCCAGGTCCGAGACACCTCTGGGTGTCTCGGCGCTATTTTAGGCATAACTTCCTCATATGACCTCCAAATGACCTGATTCCAGATGGGTTGGAAAGATGACAAAGAGATATACAACTTTCATGTTTTTAGTTTCTTCATATTCTAACGGAATCATGGTCAAAATAGCTCCATAAGTTCC
>NW_017974280.1:0-5805 GCF_001876935.1 Asparagus officinalis
TCTTAGTGGGCCCAAACGTTCTTGGATTGGAGTTTTGCTTCGCTCCTCAGGAAGTGGACCGAGGCGCTCTAAGGCTGACTTCCTTTTCTGGGATGGTCCTGCGGGATCTCCCGGAGCAGTTGTGGGAATCATCGGCGGTCTGGCTGACTTCCTTTTCTGGGATGGTCCTGCGGGATCTCCCGGAGCAGTTGTGGGAATCATCGGCGGTCTAGATTGATTCGTCAGAGGTTGACCTGTCAGGGGCTGCAGTTGCTGCTTTAGACGCTGACTTATCCCTACTTAGGCTTCGGGATAAAATTCCCCAGAATCGAACTCTGGTGTCAACAACCTGCCACAATGTTGAATATGCGGACGGGTGTTCTTTTTAACGGTTAAGAACTAACCGGCAGCGCGGATTAAGCGCAGACTTATCCTTGCTTAGGTTTCAGGATAGAATACCCCAGAATCGAGCTCTGGTGTCTTTTTCTACGGAAAAAGACTAAACCGGCGACGCGTGTTAGGCGTTGACTTTTCCCTACTTAGGATTCGGGATAAAATTCCCTGTACCTGTGAGGCACAGATTTTGGGATTTGAAAAAGGTGGTGTCTTCTCTTGGGGCAAAGACGAACCCGAAATGGGAGAGGAAGAATTTTATATTCTATCTCCCGAAAATGAAGAAGAAGAATTTTATATTCTCTCTTCAATTGGAAAGGAGACTCGAGGTGGGATCTCCACCCCCAGAATCCGGAAAGGTGAGACTGAGAGTGGGATCTCCACTCCGAGAATCGAAAAGATTCGGATAACCCTAACTGTCGGAAGGTTTGATTACCGAACCAGAGATGAATTTCTCGTTTATCGAGAGCGAATTATGGTTTTGACCCTAACTGTAGGAATGTTTGGCTAAACAGGAGTTTGAGGTGACCCTAACTGTAGGAAGGTTTGATCACTCGATTTGAAAGTGGACCTCTCGTTCATTGGAGGAATTGAGAGGGGATTTTGGAAGGTTTGAGACGATCCTAACTGTAGGAAGGTTTGATCGCTTGATTTGTGGACCTCTCGTTCATTGGGGGAATCGAGAGGGGATTTTGACTGTGGTCCTAACTGTAAGAAGGTTTGACCAAGTGGGTATTTTGAGACAATCCTAACTGTAGGAAGGTTTGATCGCTCAATTTGTGGACCTCTCGTTCATTGGGGGAATCGAGAGGGGATTTTGACTGTGGTCCTAACTGTAAGAAGGTTTGACCAAGTGGGTACTTTACGTCCAGACTCTAAATTGGGAACTTTACGTCCAGACTTTAACAGAGAGAGTGTTGAGTGCACAGACACGGTGAGAATTTGAATGGGAGTTCTTATTCATTACATTGCTGTGGTTTTGGGAACTTTCCGTTACATAAATCGTCCACCCCCAGTTTCCTCTGTGGAACTGGTTCGGACATTATTATCAGTTACCTAACCGGGTTATCCTTAAGAATATTAGCTTAATATTCTCAAGGAACTTCCCGTCAGAAGTTGGGAAACAGTTTAGACTCATATACCTATTGGAGTATCAGGGAGTAGTTTAACCTCTTATACCGGTCGGAGGATTGAGAAACAGTTTATACTCGTATACTCTTTGGAGTTTTGCCGTTCTCAATTGGCTTACCTTAGCGTTATGACGCCGGCTTCAACCAAGGTCTGAATGCTATTCTTGAGAGCAAAGCAATCCTTGGTGGGATGAACGACCCTCCTGTGGTATGCACAGTACTTTGGGTCCGTAGTGTTGTCAGCTTCCTCCTGATTTGTGATAGGTGGTAGCTTGATCTTGTTACCTTCAAGGAGGGATTCGAAGATGGCTGGAACGTCTTCGTCCTTGAAGGAATACTCTCTTTGGAGTCTCGGACCCGAAGTCTTTTGCTGCCTTCGGGATTGCTGTTGTGACGCTTGATTAGCACCACCAGTAGCTGCAGGTGTTCGGTTGGTTCCTCTCGGCCTTCTTCCTTCTAAGGAATCGCTCAGCCTGCTCCCCTCGGACCTTCAGATCCTTCCAAGTGTCAGACGGTGCTGTCCCCATTGCTTCCAATACGTCTAAGGACAGATTATTATGGCAGGTCTGGAGAATGAATTCCTCGGTGATCGGGTCCCGGCAATTCATCGCTTTGTTCCGGAACCTTTTGACGAAGGTGTCGACTAACTCCCCGTCCTTCTGCTTCTCATCGAGCAATGATCCGATAGATATCTCGGTGTCGTCGTCGAAGAAGTTAGCGAGGAATTTTGTCTCCATGTCGTCCCAGCTATTTACGCTTCCTGGCTTGAGGCGGCGATACCAATCAAAGGCGGCTCCGCGAAGAGTGCCGACGAATGACCGCACCATCAGAGGCTCATTGCCGGAAATAATACCCAGGTGCGATTTGAAATAAATCAAATGCTGAGTGGGGGAACCCTTCCCATCGAACGGCGTGAAGTTGATTAGATTGAACTTCGCCGGATATGGGATCGATTCCCACTCTCTTGGGTATGGACAGGGAATGCCTGTTTTCTTCGTCTCTTGAGCGGAGATCAATGTGTTGATTTTGCTCTCGAGATCTTTGATCTTCAAGTCTTCACTTGTATCTTCGTTGGCATCCTCGTTACCACCCCCTGTATTGACAGGAGGGTTATTGGCATTGTGAGCTTCATCCCTATCCGTGTGCTCCTCTTCCTGAACAACCTGGTTACGGCGGCTTGGTTCACCTCGCTGGTTCGTCAGTGCCTGAATTTGTTGCTCATGCATCTCTCTCATAGTCTGCATGGCCATCTGCATCTCGAACCTAAAGCTTTCCTGTTGTTTGGCTATGGCATCTTCGAGCATCTTGGCCACTTGTTCCGCGCTTATCATATTTCTCAGGTATAACGTAATCATCATCAGACGACAACGTTTCCTTCTGAGGGAGAACTGCCTTCTTTGGACTTTCAAGAGTTACGCGCCTTGAGACCTGCCTTTTTGGGCGTGAATTCTCAGCGGGCTCCTGAATTTCAATGCGCAGCATAGTGCGCTTGGGTGCCATGATTTCTTTGTCATGTTGAGGGTTACGGCGACCTGGTGGCGGCTTCTTGGCTACCTCTTTCTGCAGCTTTCTACGGGCTTCTTCAGCTTGAGCCCGTGCCTGCGCTGATAGTGCGCGGCGCTTGCGAATGCGCTCCTCCAGCGTCGATCGGTTCCGTTTGACACGGACCCATTCCCTTTTCCTACGGGCTTCTTCAGCTTGAGCCCGTGCCTGCGCTGATAGTGCGCGGCGCTTGCGAATGCGCTCCTCCAGCGTCGATCGGTTCCGTTTGACACGGACCCATTCCCTTAGCTTTCTACGGGCTTCTTCAGCTTGAGCCCGTGCCTGCGCTGATAGTGCGCGGCGCTTGCGAATGCGCTCCTCCAGCGTTGATCGGTTCCGTTTGACACGGACCCATTCCATTGTTGGCGGCTTGGAGGAACCGTCATTCGTTGATTGTTGAGGCTGCTTGCCTCTTTTGTTCTTCAGATCCACGTTGTAGCGGATCCCGTCAACTGACTCCATGGCCTTTGCGAATCGTTTCGCAAGGCGTTGACGTTGCCTTTGGTGGGCTCTCTTCGAGAGAGTCACCACACACTCTGTGGCAGAAGAGTTGGCCAGAGCAGATCTGACCTGGTTGGAAACTGGAGGAATCTCACCCGATGCGACTTTGGCATCAAACGGGGCGAGATCTTCGTTGGTGGCTTCGACTTCTTCATACCAACGAACCTTTCTCCTGGAGGAGAACTTCTGGGATTTCTTGGACTTGCGGGGGGAGGTTGATCCGGACGAGGACGACAAGTACTCGGGGAAAATCGTTTCTTTCTTTGTTATTGATTCCATTGCCATCTTAAATAACAACTTTTTGGGTTACAAAGATCCGGTCTTTTTATAAGATCCGGTTACAATGAAAATCAAAGAAATTGTTCGCGGGAAAAATCGTTGCTTTCTTTGTAATTGATTCCATTTGCCATCTTAAATAACAAATTTTGGGTTACAAAGATCCGGTCTTTTTATAAGATCCGGTTACAATGAAAATCAAAGAAAAATAAACAAAGATTACAACTTTCTCCTTTTGTGTTGAACAAATCACGAGCTCCTGTTTTGCGGTCGCTCGCTTGTGTGGGTTCTTTGCCTGCGCCGGGGTTTATCCGTGGACCACCGCGAGATCTAGATCCGATCAGATCTAAGCAGTACGACGGGTATTATTCCACGAAGGAAATAATAGCCGGGGAGGATTGATTCACCAAGGAAACAATCGTCCAAGTCTCGGGATCTAAGACCAAGCTTAGATCCGGAGTACGTCTGCGTAGATCTGAGATCCGGTCCTCTCGAGCACCTGCCTTATTTGGCGTTGACGGTCGCCGAGCACCAGATCTGAATGAGCAAGTCTTCGAAGTCCCAAAGTTGAGATCTTTTTTAGATCTGAGTCTCCAATCCAGCAGGGCTTCGCCTCTCTCCAAATTTTTCAACCTTTTAAAATGAACAACCCCCTCTCCTATTTATAGCCAAGCGTCACTGTGCCCGTGTGCACGTGTGGCCAACACTCAGATGGCCGGCCACCTCAAGGTGGCTCGGCTCATGCCGAGCCACCAAGAGGTGGCTCGGCCGGCCACCTTGGTGGCTCGGCCACCGAGGCCACCTCAGGGCTCGGCTCATGCCGAGCCACCCTGAGGTGGCTCGGTTTCGGCCGAGCCCCTCCGGGTTTTGCGTCCGTCGTTCGGTTGTTTCGGTTCTTGTATCCGCTTCATCCGTGATGCGGTTAATTCAGACTTGACTCGTTGACCTGATTTGGCAGTAAGTCGAATTCCTGATTTAGCAGTAACTCCACTTTTGAGTTCGAGTCCGAAACCGATCTTGATTCGGTCGTGATTCATCCGAGTCCGCTCTTGTTTGGATGATTCGTTGACTCCCCGAACCGTTGGCTTGATTCCGCACGCGAATGGATGCATTCTGTTGCTTGCGTGCGATTTCGTCGATCTCGTCGCCTCGTTGGTTTGTCGGTTTGTGCCGAGCTGTGCTAAGGGACCTATAAGCAATTTTATATGCCTACAGAATCTAGCTTAAGAACAATGATAATCAAACAAGTATATAAATGTAAAGCTAGAGTTTGAGTTTAAAAAACTTCTCTAGATCAAGATGGAGAGATGGAGATTTGAGGTCCAAACAATAAGATAATCTCCTCCACTTGTGAAAGCTAAAACTGCTTTAAACCAAACCCTTAAACAAGCTTAAAACAAGCTTAAACCCTTTTTAAAACCCTTGTTTAAAAACTTCTTTTCCTTTTTTTTTTTGAAAACTGAGATCAAAGAGAGTATTTATATCCTCCAAAACCTCAGCTAAAAATCCCAAGTCAAAAGACAGAAACAGCCCCAGCAAACAGCTCAGAAAATAGCCGTTGGAAAAGCAACGGTTATATTGTCGGTCGACCGGAAATTCTGTCGGTCGACCGACGGAGAGAAAAAACACGAAGACCAGCTCTGGACAATCGTCGGTCGACCGGTGTGGTCGATCGATGGAGCTTTCAATCGACCGGATCGGTCGACCGACCAACTCTCTGTCGCCCAGTGATGAAAGATCAAATGATTGGTCGACCGGTGCGGTCGACCAAAAACTGACACAGCAGAAAAACTAACATGCTGATTTAAAATACTGTTTAAAAATATCAAATAAATTCCAAAAAATGTAATACTTTGGGGAATGATTGTAGACATGATAATAAACATGCTACAGTGACTGGTTATCAGAAAGGACATTCCAAATGAAAAATATCATCATTATACAAAATAGTCCAAAACATGAAAATATGAGATACTTGAATTTT
>NW_017974281.1:0-2221 GCF_001876935.1 Asparagus officinalis
TAAAACAAGTTTACAACTTTATCAAAACAAACGCAGGGAGATCGTTTATCGGTCTTCTGCTTGCGTGGGGTCTTTGCCTGTGCCGGGGTTTATCCGTGGACCGCCTCAGATCTGGATCCGGTTGATGGAAATTCGGCAGAGCTTCGCCTTCGCCGATGAAGTATTTGATTTGAAGCGTTGAGATCGACCAAGCGAAATCAGGGCTCTTCTCGAGATCAAGACAAAGCCTGATCTCAAGGAACGGAGGGGAACGGGCGTCGGATCTCTCGAACTCTCCTTCTTTATGCCGAAGAACTCGCCAAGATCTGTCAACCCTCCCTAAAATTCGTGCTCCTTTGACTCCACAATCCGGCAGCACCTCCTCGTCTTGATAATCAATCGCCCCTGAAAAATGGAGGCCTTTGACTCATATTTATAGGCCTCGAATGCGGTTATTTGGATGAGAACAAGTGATTTGGCTCTATCTTTTTAGGGATGATCTCAAGTCAGTTAAGAACCCCTGGAACCGATAAACCCTGCGAAAAACCACTTTAAAACCGTCAAAACACGTTTCGGGTGTAAAACTGCGCGGCAGATAGGTCTGACCCGCGCTTGCGCGGGTTGGACCAATCCGACCCGCGCTTGCGCGGGTCGGATGGTCAGAATCATCCGACCCGCGTTTGCGCGGGTCGGATCGCACCGTCCTGCGCTCGCGCGGGTTCGCCGACTTTTCTCCTTTTACTGTTTTCTTTCTTTCGGGACTTATTCTTGTCGCGTATTCGGTCGATTTGACTTGTATGCTTCGTCGCGAGACCGATCATTGAACGCGCATTGGTTAATATACGCGTGCTGATTGATGTGCGCGGGCTGATTGACGTGCGCGCGTTGACCGGCGCGCACGAGGTGGTTTGACGTGCACGCGTTTGACCGAAGCGCACGGGTTGGTTTGACGTACGCGCGTTGACTGACGCGCACGTGCTGATTGACTTGCGCGCGTTGACCGGCGCGCACGAGTTGATTGACGTGCACGTGTTGACCGGCGCGCACGAGTTGGTTTGAGGTGCACGCGTTTGACTGATGCGCACGAGATGATTTGACGTACGCGCGCTGACCGACGCGCACAGGCTGATTGATTCGCCGTTTCGCTTCGGGTACTTGTCGGCGTTAGATAACCCTCTTAGACTCGGATAATGATGTTTGTCGTCTTCTCTCAGTCTCGAGCTGTGTGCGGACACCTATAGGCATTTTTAGATGCCTACAGATACCCCCTCCAAAGTATTTCAGACTCATTTTTTTATAGAGTAGTCTGGAATGCTTTGGATATGATTGGTCCCCGCATTTAGTCGGTGTTAAAGGACCTGTGAACTATTTTAATTCTTGACTTCTTCAGCCTTCAGTCTATCCAGTGTTTTGTCGAATAGATGAAGTTCTTCCGGCGCTGTGTTTATCGTCTGACCGTTGTCGAAGTCTCGAATCAGAATTGGTGAGTTACTTTCTGAACTTAGCTCGTGCCATTGAGTCGACTTTGAACTGATCCTCTCCGTCGGGAATTTATATCTGATTGTAACTAAAATCTTTGGAGTCACCTTTTGCCTTATTTTGGCGAAATTGCTGATGCGTTGACCGTCATCGATCTTTACTGTAACGCGTTGACCGGCGTTAACACAGTTTATACTCGTACGTTTGCTGGAGTCTACATAGTTTAAGCTCTTAAGGCATTGGAGCGTGACGGTCCCGAATGTTGGGTTGCAGGACCAACTATTAAAGCTGATTCATCTGCACGTGTGGATCTTTATCTCAAATTTGTTAGATGTCCAAGTCACGAGACCAACTAATGGGGCTGGTGCATCAGTGACTTTCGCATATATAGGATTTTTGGTAAATCCTCAGCCATCAACGGGTTTGATAAGCCTTTACCGACTACCGTTTGAGTCGGGCTAGCATGCGGATTGTTTAAGTCCGTTCCGCATGTGACGTTGTGCTAAAGGAATGAACTTCCTTAGACTTGATGCTACGATATTGAATACGTAGACTTCGCCATTGTTACGGGAATAGGCTACCCGGCAACGTGTGTTAGACGCTGACCTATCCCTACTCAGGCTTCGGGATAAAAGTCCCCAGATTGGAATTCTGGTGTCTTCTTCAATCGGTGAAAGACTAAACCGACAACGTGTGTTAGGTGTTGACTTATCCCTACTCAGGATTCGGGATAAAATTCCCCGCACGTGTGAGGCGCGGATTT
>NW_017974281.1:2812-5804 GCF_001876935.1 Asparagus officinalis
AAGAAGGAGAGTTCGAGAGATCCGAAACCCGTTTCCTCCGTTCCTTGAGATCAGGCTTGGTCTTGATCTCAAGAAGAGCCCTGATTTCGCTTGGTCGATCTCAGCGCTTCAAATCAAATACTTCCTCGGTGAAGACGAAGCTCTGCCGAATTTTTCATCAACCGGATTTAGATCTAAGGTGGTCCACGGATAAACCCCGGCACAGGCAAAGATCCCACGCAAAGCAGCGGATGATAAACGTCCTCTGCGTTTGTTTTGACGAGAGTTGTAAACTTTTGTTTTCATTGTGTAAAAGTCTTATAAAAAGATAATCTTTTTTGTTTTCATTGTAACGATTGAAGTTGTAATGAATACCGCAATGAATACATCAATTTTCGACGCAAACAAACTGGCGACCACAGTGGGAGCCAACAGCTTCGCTACCGGAGCTGTCGTGTCGCAACCTCGGATCTACATCCCGGTTGAAGAAGTGGCCGAGTACGAGTTCGACCAACTGAAGTTCGAGGAATATCTGTCGTCCTCCTCCTCCAGATCCTCCGCCTCTCGCAAGCGAAGGAAGATCAACGCCCCCGTTGTTGCGGTAGTTGAACCTTACAACGCCCTTTCGGCCTCCAATGAGTCTGCAGATTTGAACTCCTCCTCAATCAAGGAGTTGAGTACAGAAGGCGCGCCTATTTTATCGAAGAGAACTCGTCAAAGGCAGCGCCAACGCTGTGCGCGCCAACTCGCTAGAGCCTTGGAGTCAATTGACGGGATCCGTTACGAGACGAATCTGAAAATTAGGCAACGTCAAGCGCCCCAACAGCGGACAAATGCCCTCTCCTCCAAATCACCAACAAGTGAATGGGTACAAGTCAAAAGGACCCGTTCAACTCTTGAAGAGCGGATCAAAAAGCGTCGCGTACTGCTTGCGCGCGCGCGAATTCTTGCGCAAGAGGTCAAAAGATTGCAGAGGGAAGAAGTGGAAAAGAAGCCACCAAAACTGCACAAAGTTTGGAGGCCAAAGTCCAAGACGGCGGCCGAAAAGATCGAAAAATGCGGGTCACTCAAATCCGACCCGCGCACACGCCCTCGCAACAATTTCAAGCCTTCTCATAAAGGGAAAACTCCAATTTCTACCCGCCTGGGGGTGTTTATCCAAAACCAAGAGCCTGTTGAGATCCTGCGCTCCCAAAAGCGTAGTTCTAAACACGTGACTCTTAAGAATGCTAATAAAGCGGCAAATCCCCTGAAAGAAACGTATTCATCTGACGATGATAACGTTATACCAGGGGAGTCATGTCAACACATGATAGGTTGCTCCGGTCATCTGATCGATGAGTTGTACTATCGGGCTGGGGGTATGAACGAGTCTCGGAAGAGATATGCCCGAGAAACCAAATCTCACTGCCCGTGCACCGGACTAATCAGGGCAGTATTATCAGCGTGCAGTTGCCCCAAGACCGCTCTGCAGAGGGTCTCGGTATTTGAGAGGATCTCCAACGGAATAGCTAGGTCCAAACCAAAGCGTCTCCGTAAGAAGCGATCGACTGTTCATGATAACGAACTTTCAAAAGTCACAATTAACATGGCTGATAAGGGAAAGTCGATTCGACCTTCTAGTTCTGACCCTCTCGTATCGCACCGTCTAACCCGGTTGCGATCGGGAACTATTAGACAAAGGGATTATCAGAGAATGCAGAGAGGGTTATCCTCGGATGATGAAGCATCGGACGCTAACTCGGCAATCGCTTCTGATAATACGGTATCCAGTCCGGGACAATCCCGTGAAGTGTTCATGATCAATACCGAGCAAATCGCCAAAATTCTTGAGGATGCTCTAACCAAACAGAAAGAGGCATTCAAGATTGAAATGGAAATGGCTATGCTACGGATAAGGGAAGAGCATGGCCAACAAATTCGGGCTCTATCCAATCAGTTTGGTGAATCTAGCCATCGCAACCGTACTGATCAAGCAGGCAGCGATTCAGATGTGGATGCACGTCTCAATGCTGATGACCAACGTCTCAATGCTGATAACCCTCCCGTTGACCAAAACGCTGGGGGTGGCCCCACTAAAGACGACAACGCTGGGGGTGGCCCCGTTATTCCTCTTAAGAATCATCCAAAGCCCGATACGAGCGAGGATGAGAAAATGAAAGATCTCGAGAGTAAAATCAACGCTCTAATGTCTGATCGAGAGGTAAAGAGGACTGGCATTCCATGTCCATATCCAAGAGAGTGGGACTCAATAGCATATCCGGCGAAGTTCAACTTGATTAACTTCACGCCGTTTGACGGGAATGGTTCACCCACTCAACACCTGATCTACTTCAAGTCCCACTTGGGTATGATCTCCGGTAATGAAGCATTGATGGTTCGGTCATTCGTTGGTACCCTTCGCGGGCCGGCCTTCGATTGGTACCACCGTCTCAAGCCCGGAAGTATTAACAACTGGGACGATATGGAGAACTCATTCCTTGGTAACTTCTTTGATGACGACGATGAGGTATCCATCAGGACACTTTTCGATGAGAAGCAAGAAGATGACGAGACAGTCGACGACTTCGTCAAGCGCTTTCGGAATAAAGCAATGAACTGCCGAGATCCGATCACGGAGGACTTCATCCTCCAGACATGTCATAACAACCTATCTATTGAGATATTAGAAGTTATGGGAGTCGCACCGTCCAACACTTGGAAAGAGTTGAAGACGCGCGGAGAGCGGGCCGAACGCTTCCTCCGAAGGAAGAAAGCCGAGAGGAGCCAACCGACGGCGAATCTTCCGAACTCAAACTTTGCCTCCCGTGGTAAAGGAAAGGCACATGCAGCGGTTGTAGACGTTAATCAGACATCGCAGCAATCCCGAAGGCAGCAAAAGACTTCGGATCCGAGACTCCAAAAAGAGTACTCCTTCAAGGACGAAGACGTTCCAGCCATCTTTGAGTCTCTCCTTGAAAATAACAAGATCAAGCTGCCACCTGTCGTAAATCAGGAGGAAGCTGATAACATC
>NW_017974282.1:0-4597 GCF_001876935.1 Asparagus officinalis
CACCTTTAAGTCCCTGTTTATAATTTAGTGGCATATGTTTCTTTATACCATGTTGTGTATAGTTGTAACCATCGAACTTTAGGTTCAAAGAGCATAAACAATCAATTAGAGCCACTCTGTAACTTGTCTGTTGTATGTCCGATGTCTCTTTACTTGTCTTATTATGTTTGAACTTCCTGATGAGAATGTTCTGCATGCCACTCAACGAGCTATACCGAGTACTTAGTTTATAAATAAATCAACGTATATAAATCACCAATTGTAGGATCAGAATTTTCTTTTCTTTGAATTTTGTCATAACGTAGACTTATACAATTCATTTAGGAGTCTGCTTGAGTCACTTTTCATACATCCCATATAACTCATGTTCAAAGAATTTTACTCATGTCATCCCATGTATGATTGTTTTTACTTAAAATTTTACTTATACCTAGACACTAGGGGTGGCAATTGGATCGGTCAAGTCAGGTGGGATCGATATGTAAGCTTAACCTGAACCCGATCTGTTTAATAAACGGGTCACACTACCCAACCCATTTATTAAAGGGGTTACCCACCTGACCCGAGTAACCCAATTATGACCCGTATATGATTATACTTCCGGTGTTCTAGAAGAGAAATCACGATAGATTGCAACAATAATTTTTTGTACATTAGATATCATCTAAGCATATATTCATATAGTCAGGTTATAGACTATAGTTTAAGGGATTATGTGTAATTTAACAAGAAAAATAAAGTAAAAAAGGACACGTATAAAACTAGAGCTCATCACCCCTAAGTTTTTCATCAAAAAACCTTACCAAAAAAATTTTCATGCCCTTTTTTTCTCAGATCCCCAACCTCATCCAGAAATTCACAATTATCATCAATGTTATCGATCGTGAATAGCGTCGCGTAGCGGTGAGGCACCGCTAAGGTTATTTTCGCCTGTATCAATAAAATAGCGATAAATAGCACATAGTCAAATAGCGATCTAATTTAAATATATTTAAATATTCAAAAAAATAAGAATCGATGCAAGGACAGGGCTTTGTCGAGAGCAGGGCTTTATCGAGGAGATGGAGCAGAGGTAGTTGGAGGATCTAGAGAGGAGAAGAGATGGAGATGAAGCTTGTCGAAGTAACTGCTGTTTGCTGTAGCGTCGAGGAGAGGAGATGGAGCTTGTTGAGGAGTTGGAGGATTTGGATAGGAGGTGGAGGAATGGTGGAGAAGAGATGGAGATGGAGCTTGTCGAAGTAATTGTTGTTTGTTGTAGCGTCGAGGAGAGGAGATGGAGCTCATTGAGGAGTTGGAGGATTTAGATAGGAGGTGGAGGAATGGTGGAGGAAGGCAGCGGAATTGGAGCTCATCCAACAAGAAAGAAAAAGAGAGGCGGAGGTTCGATTAGGGTTTTTTGAGAAAGAGGTGGAAGCAGTTGAATACATAAGAGAAAGAGAGTGGGTTTTATAAGTTGGATTGGGTTCGGGCGTGATTCGGGTTGGGTTTTTGATAAAAATCAACCATAAAAGAAGGCGCTAATAGTGCTCAAAAGCGCTATTAACAACTTTTGAGTGCTATTTCACACTTTTCTTTGCTATTTCGAACAAATAACAATCTTTGGCGCTTTTTCTCATCGCTATGGTCAAAATTATTGCGGGCAAGGTCCGCTAACGTAATTGTACCGCAATTGCCCGTTATTTACAACACTGGTTATCATCTTCATTAATCAACTCTTTTTATCTATTCAATCAATCCAACATGAAGCATCTCTACAAACAATCCCCCTCCTCTCAATCTAAAACACCAGCATCCCCAAACCCTCAAAACCCCATCTCAATCCTTTGCCCGCCGTCGTCGCCGGTCACTCGCTACTCTCTTGGCACTCGCTACGACCGCTCTTTGCTGCCATTTGTTGTAGTTGTTCTACGCCTCAAGCTCCCGTAGCGGTGGATAAAGAACCCTCAAAGATTAGGGCTGAAAAGAGAATTGACACTTACCCAGTCAGATCATATATGGATTAGATGAGTCATAAATGGGTTGACCACTAGCTACCCATTTTAATAAATGGGTAGCTAGGGTTGACCTGTTTATGACCCAAGCCCATTTAACTCGACCCGTCCCCCTTAATAACGGTCAGGTTGGGTCGATTTGATGGGTCGGACTATTTTTTGCCGCCCCTATTAGAAACCACTTAATATGGAAGACCAAATAAAAATAACCTTGAGTAGGGTATTCATCTGGATGTGGTATGTATGCCTCATTGTTTTCTGGTGGCATTACGTTTTTGCATGATAGAGCTACCTGAGACTGCTATCATCATGTTTCCACTACTGAGTAAGTAGGTACCATCACCACAGTCTGACAGTCATCATTGTGGAGCAGAGCGCTTCGAGACTGTAATTGTGTGTCCTCAAGTCCGATTGTTGATCCCAATGACAACATAGATGTTCCTGCCGCATTCAATGGAGCTCAATGATAATGGAGCGAAAAACTTATCTTTGTAGGTCACACTAAGCATAAAGCATATTAGATTAAGTAAAATAGAAAAAAAATCTGTTTGTTTAAGAACATAGAAAGTGATCAATCTAGTATTTAAATTTGAGACCGGCACAGAAAGCTATAAAGGTAACACCATAAGTAAAGAAAAAATCTACAGCTAATCTAATTTTATATTATAATTATTAATTTAACTGGTAAAATTACATCTCAGAAAAAAATCTGTTTATTTAAGAACATAGAGAGCGATCAATCTAGTTATTTAAATTGCGATCGCTTTTTGGGGTTGAGAGAATTACTCCTTGGAGTTGATGATAGAAGAAGTCATGCAAGTCTTTACCTTGCTAATTGCTACATTATCAATTGCTTTTGGGGCATCGAGTAAGAGCAACTAAATATGTGAGACCTTTGAACTACCTCTTCTCCCTGACATGTTAGGAGTGATAAGATGAGTAGCTCAAGAATGGCCTCCTTACTAAAATCCTAGCCTAGTGTTACTGAACTAGAGCTGGTTTGATTCTCTTGATGGAACCAGATTCAGTTCAGGCTATGCCCTAGTCCAAATCAGGTTTGGACCCAGTCTGAAGTGGTCCTTCAGTGAGATTCGATCCAGCTGGATCAGCAACCAGCATGGTTTCTAGACCTAGTCCAACACTATTATAGAAGCACAGGTACTTGTTAGCAATTGACATATGTTTGTATTTCAAAAATATTGTAACTTGTATGCTCATAAAAAAAAATTGAGCAAAGAATGCACCTGCCCAAGAAAGCTGCACAAGTGAACTTTCTGTAATATTTACATAAGATACTCTTCCTCCTGCAACGTGTCGTCAACTCTATATATATCTGGTTCGCTAATTCTGTCAGATTTTTGAGCCAACTTTGTGCTTCCTTGTATTGGAATTGCATTTGCACGAATACACTATTTATTTTTAAAAAGTCTGCCTTGTATTGTGTGCATCTTGTGTGTATTCTTGCTAGCCTAGTATACTCAATTGATTGATGTTTTTATTAGAAACTTCTGCATCAGTATTAAAATTTAGATGTTATGCTAGGAATGAAAGCTTATGAAACAGATGAGAAAGAGTTGATTATGGAACCATCACTGAAATGGGCTGGAAATCCGAATATTATTGTGGTGGTTAAAGCATTTGGATTGAAGGCAACCTTACAGGTTACTAGCTTGTACTATTTTGGTTTAAGAATAACATAGCTTGGATATTTGAGACTAATGCTGCTTCTGAAAAGTTGTTTAAGAAGTTATATTAGTGAACTAATTCGATTCCTTTTGAGATTCAGGTAGTAGATTTGCAAGTCTTTGCTATACCGCGAATTACATTGAAGCCTTTGGTTCCTAGTTTTCCTTGTTTTGCAAAAATCCTCGTCTCGTTAATGGAAAAGGTACATAAGCAAGTTTGATTTGTTTGGTAGCTTTTTATTGTGATTATATTCTTTATATATCATGAACAGTAATTTCCAACTTCTTCCATTGTATTTTCTTTTCTTTTCTTTTCTTTGTTGCAGCCACATGTTGACTTTGGACTAAAACTTCTGGGAGCTGATGTTATGGCAGTTCCTGGTCTTTATAGATTCGTGCAGGTATTCTGCTGCCATTGTTTATTAAATCAGACGATTGTGACTAACAACTGGTTGATGCATCCATACGCAAGTGTAAATGGAAAGAGAACAAAGCATTACCACACTTCAGAATAAAATCCTATAGTGGCTCCATCTCCCATTTGATTCATAATTTTCTCTGGTGATCTACCGTATCAAACACTTAAGCTACAGAAATCTACAGACAAGGCAGAATGAGCCAGAGAATGACCAAGAAATAAACTTGACAATAACTATTACACAACCCTAGCAATTGAAGATGACTTAGTTTGAGATCTTTTTTTTTGTGGTGGTGGTTGGGGGGGGGGTACAATATACGATACATGAAAAAAATTTTGATTCATAAATTTCTCTGGTGATCTACCGTATCAAACACTTAAGCTACAGAAATCTACAGACAAGGCAGAATGAGCCAGAGAATGACCAAGAAATAAACTTGACAATAACTATTACACAACCCTAGCAATTGAAGACGACTTAGTTTGAGATCTTTTTTTTTGTG
>NW_017974282.1:5099-6486 GCF_001876935.1 Asparagus officinalis
ACAACCTCCGCCTAAGTAAGTAAACCCCGGGAGTCGAGGCCCACCTTTAATCCCACACAACACCAGATAAATGCGGGCCCAGGAATCGAACTGAGGCACTCCGGGTTCATATTGGTACATCCAAACTACCTGGGCCACTCATTGGTGGTATCAAATCAACTTAGATAGGCTAATTTGTAACCGCAATGTAAAAAAAAATCTATTAAATAATGTAGTTAGTTTATCTTATCTTGCTTTATTTTAGTCCTACATTGCTTAGGTTATTAGGACCTCTATACTTTCTCTTGTAATTAAATACCTTAACAGAATGAATAATAAATCAATTTCTCACAAATATCTCTGTACTTATCATGGTGTCAAGCTTTCTTATTTGTCCGGGAGAGAGTTCTTCCTTCTTCCTCGAACTTGAAGCCGTCGAGGGGGTTTCGCTTCGCTATGCTCTTCCCCTTGGCGGCTTCGACTTCCAGCAACACCACTGCCAAGCCTTCCTCCAACAGCAACTCCTCCTCCCAATGCTTTGCCGCTGCAACCCCTCGCCTCATAAAATCTTAGCAATGCCTCCACCGCAAACCTCAGCGGCTCAAAAGCAACCCCATCTCCGTTGCACCATGTCCCAAACCCCCAAACTCCATTCCTCTTCCACCAATTGACCATCGACCGCTTCCCTCCCTGGACAAAACCCACCGCCTTACAATATCAACTAGTCAACAACCCAAATCAAACCTCACCCTTCATACCTTCACGCCTCCAAATCCTGACTTTAGATCTGTTGCAAACCGCTGTCAGCCTCACCTCCACTCACGAGAAATTCAAGTGGAGGTGGGGCCTGCACGAGATTGGCTCTCCCCCAAACTCTCGCACGAGATCATCCCCAAATGCGTGGTTTTCATGGCCGCCCCCATCATCATCTCCCTGCTACGACCATTGCAGCAGCACCACTCTCTCAGTGCCTAATTGCGCACCCTAACGTAGCTCGAGAACCCACTGTTGCAGCCTCGCAGCCTCATTGCAGCCCTGTTGAGTGGCCTTTAGCCCCAACCTCGCGCCATTCTCCACCTTTGGCCACCGCTCAATGAGATCCACTGGCAGTCATCACTCTTCCCCACAACCTTCGTTTACGCCCAACTAACTATCAAGACCCCATGGCACCCACCCCCAACTCTTGCTCAGCCCTCAACCATCATGCCCAACTTTTCGTCACCCATCGCAAAACTACCACTTCCCCATTGCAGTCAGTGCAACATCATTGCTTCACTGCACGCCCGCAACATGTTTGTTCAAATGCCTCATCAGATCACCTACTGCATAAACGAGATGCGTTCAACAAATGCACACAAGGTGTTCGACAGAATGCCTGAGGGACATTTTCACCCTCTTCTCTTGTCTA
>NW_017974283.1:0-5790 GCF_001876935.1 Asparagus officinalis
ATGCTTGATGAACTTGATTACATTTGAAGTCTTGACTTCTTTCAACGGGATTGCCTCCGTCCATTTGGACAAATAGTCGGTTACGGCTAGAATGAACCGGTGTCCCTTGGATGTCGGGGGGGAAATCGGTCCGACAATATCCATACCCCACATTTCGAATGGCCAAGTCGCCGATGTGGGGTGTAAGTTTCCAGGTGCTTGGTGGATGAAATCCCCATGAATTTGGCACGCGTGACAACGTTTAGCATAGTCAACCGCGTCTGAAAACATCTTCGGCCAATAATAGCCGATGCGTCGGAGGCGATCTCCTAATTTAGCTCCAGGCTGATGAGCTCCGCACATTCCGCCGTGAGCTTCCTTGAGGGCCTCTTTTGCTTCCTTCCGAGAGAGACATCGAAGCAAAACTCCATCATGCGATTTACGATACAGGACTTGAGAGACTGCGTCGTAATAGAATCGGAGGGCCTTTCGTTTGATAGAGGCCGCTTCCTTAGGATCTTCTGGTAGAATTCCATATACGGCATAGTCGATGTACGGGAATCGCCAATCCCTAGACTCAAACTCCATAGAGGTTGTACAGACTTCTCCTATCGTTGTCTTGTCTGAGTTTTCTTCTGTAGGAATTTTAGAAAAGTATAATTTCCGTCCCGCGACTGGAATCGTTATTTCAGTCTTCGGTGGCAATGCTAATGAGGTTGCCAAGGAGGCTAGAGCATCTGCATAAGCATTCTGAGCTCATGGTATATATTCGATGAAGAAACCTTCGAACTTTTGAGCTTGCTCTAGCACTGCGAAGTAGTACGGGATCAAATCCTCATGACGAACTTCGTATTCTCCTCGGACCTGATTAACGATGAGTTGGGAGTCACCGTAAGCCTCAAGGTGTCGAACATTGAGTTCTTCAGCAAATTGCATTCCCAATAGCAGAGCATTATACTCGGCTACGTTGTTAGTGCAAGGTTCGATTAAGGAGAATCCTCTGGGAATTACATGGCCGTTCGGAGAGATTAATACTACTCCTACTCCCGTGGTGATTGCTCCATGAGGATTTGCTCTGGATGCACCGTCGAAGAATAACTTCCACACTTGCATAGCTTCTTGAGTAGCGCAAGCTTCGGCGACTTCGTCAGGTAATTCTTCATACAACTTAGATGCTCCCGATACTGGATGATCAGCTAAGAAGTCGGCTAGTGCTTGACCCTTGACCGCCTTTTGGGGCATGAACTGCATGTCGTACTGTGACAAGAGAATGGCCCATTTTGCAAGCCGGCAATTCAGAGATGATGGTTTCGTCATCAGCACTCTCAAGGGATTCACCTTAGAGATGACCTGAATTGTCTGTCCAACTAGGTAATGTCGCATCTTTTGAATTGCGAATACCAAAGCGAGACATTCTTTTTCGACCGGATTGTACCGATGTTCGGCTCCCATCATAGTCCGGCTCAGGTAATAGATGGCTTGTTCTTGACCCTGATCGTTGTTCTGGGCCAACAAAGCTCCAAGGGAATGATCCATGGCTCTCACATATAACAGGAATGGTTTTCCTGATATCGGGGCCACGAGAACTGGCGGTTGAGTAAGATATTTCTTAATCTCATCGAATGCTCTTTGGCACTCTCCATCCCAAACAAAGGATACTCCTTTCTTCATGAGTTTAGAGAAAGGTTGGCAACGCCCTGAAAGATTTGAGATGAATCTTCGAATGTAGGCCAGTCTGCCCTGCAAACCTCTGAGCTCTTTGAGATTCTTCGGAGGTGGCATGTCTTGGATGGCACGCACTTTTTCTGGGTCAAGAGAGATTCCTTTGGATGTAACAATAAATCCCAGGAATTTTCCACTTGAAACTCCGAGAAATGATTTTGTCGGATTCATCTTCAGCTGATGTGCTCGCATGATTTCGAACATGGTCTTCAGATCTGCAAGATGATCGTCTCTGCATTGGCTCTTTACCGCTATGTCATCAACGTAGCACTCGATTTTCTTCCGGAGGTGTTCGTGAAAGATCGTGTTCATTGCACGCTGATAAGTTGCACCTGCATTCTTCAGGCCGAAGGGCATCACTGTGTAGCAATATACCCCCAGTGGTGTTCTAAAGGCAGTGTGCTTCTCGTCGTCCGGGTGCATCTTGATCTGATTGTACCCAGAGAATCCGTCCATGAAAGACATCCGTTCATACCCGCAGGTGTTGTCGATCATAACATCCGTGATAGGAAGTGGGAATTCGTCCTTTGGACAGGCGGCATTAAGATCGCGGAAATCGATGCATATCCGGACTTTACCATTCTTCTTAGGAACTGGAACAATGTTGGCTACCCAATCTGGGTGTTGTTCTTCCCTCACAAAACCTGAGTCTATAAGCTTTTTAACTTCTGACTCGATTGATTCCATGATCTCTGGACGAAACCTACGTTGTTGTTGTTTAACGGGTTTTGCGTCCGGATCAATGTTGAGACGGTGCACGGCAACCTTCGGGTCAAGGCCAGGCATATCTTCATAGTTCCAAGCGAAGACATCTATATATTCTCGGATGAGAGATATAAGGTCTTCCTTCTCGGTGGATGATAGGTCTTCGGCTATAAAGATGGGCTTGGGGTCAGACTCATCTCCCATGTTGACTTGGATCACTTTATCTTCAGTGGGTGGTTCACGTTGTTCGAAACGCATATCCCACAGGATATTGAGACGCTTGATCCAAGGATCATCAGTCGATTCCAATAATTCCTCGTCACCCCCTGCGTCTTCGTCTGGATGACTTGTTGAAACCATGTTCACAGTCAAGTTTTTAAAGAAGGGTCCAATACTGACGTCGGACTCGTATGACGATATTCCAGATGACTGGTCATGACGTAAGTAATTACTGATTTCGTTTTCCGAGACGGGGGGAGGTGTGACGTAACCCACGCCCCTTCCGGTTTTTTGATAATAATCCGGAGGTTTTCCTTCAGGAGTGAGAGACATCCGGATCGGTGTTCGTCTTCCCTTCCCGAAGTTCAGGCCCTGTTTCTCATTAAAATTATACCCCATTCGTTTCATTAAGTATTTAGAATTGGGTTCATGGTAATGGAATTGGGGGACCCCATCGTCTTCTTCCGAACTTTCACGTTGGAGTGGTTCGGATTTGACTTTACCAAAACAGATCGGCTTCTGCCCTCTCCTTTTGGATGGGACTTTGAAGAAAGCCTTCTGTGCGTCCTCCACTTCTTCATCCGAAGCGAAAGATGACTGGATTGGTAAGGTGAGTGACGCCTCGGTGCACAGTACGTGCCATGGGTTGGTACCTGCACTAGAATCATTCTCTATTTGTTTATTGTTAAGAGAGACATCAGACAAGTACGCTAAAATGAAATCTTCATTAATGCACCACTCGCCCCCACTCGGTACATCATTATTACTCTCACCCTGACCCATTACATCAAAGTTTAACTCCCAAGGACAATCTTCATCGGGGTCTGGTTCGATGTCAGCTTCATTACCGCTGTCTACATCTTCTTTCTCTTGGGATTCCAAATAGAAGATGGAGTCGGTATGGAAGTTTTCCACCCCTCGGAAGGGGTATTTTTCTGCAATCAAGGTTCTGACTTCGCCCTCGTCATTGGCGTACTTCATAACCTGATGCAAAGTAGATGGGACAATGCGGTTTTCATGTATCCATGGTCGTCCTAGCAAAAGGTTGTAGGACGTGTCCGCATCTATGATGTAGCATGCTACTTCAGACTTAAGATCTCCGATCTGACATCTGAGTTTGATCTTTCCCAGAGGTCGGGTGCTGTTTGCATTGAACCCGAAGATAGTAGTCTGGGTGGTGTGCAGTCGGTGCATAGGAATCCCTAAGACCTGCATGACCCTGTAAGGCATGATGCTGAGCGCTGAGCCTGGGTCAACTTGAACACGACTGATTTCAGAGGACCCAATATACCCTGTGTAGTATAGTGGCCGGTCGTGTTCGTGTTTGACTTGCATATCTTCCTGAGTGAATGATATGCATGGTAGACTTCGCGCTGCTTGTAGGCATTGCAGACAAAGTTGATCTTCAGAAGCTTCGGGAGTCGGAGTTACTTGAGTAATGAAGCTCTCCGTATTCTTCAAAGCTTCAATTAGAGCTTCCTTGGTGGATCTGGATAACCTTAGGAGCTCGTAGAGCGTAATTCTGGCCGGTATGTTGGCCAACTGCGCCATGACGTTGAATTGGAAGGGAGCGCTCGACTCTCCAGATTCTTGGTGGAGATTTCTGTTGAATCGGAGCTCCTTCTGTTTTCCTTTGTCCACTGGCTTTTTCTGCTTTCCTTTGTCAACTGGCTTTTTCGGGGCAGAACCCCTAGCGTCTTGGGGCTGTTCTTCAGCTTCTGGAGCGTTCTGGCCGTAATCTCTCAGGTAAGCTTTTCCTGACCGAGTGCCAGGATTGCCTTCTGGGTATGCTGCTAGGACAATCCTCTCCTCTTCTGAATCGGTAAGAAGTTTGAGGTGGTCATCGTTTTCAGTAATGGAGGGGCTAATCATGTTAGAAGACTTAGCCTTGCCTCCCTTCTTTCCAGACGAGGTGCTCGTCCACTGTTGATCTCCTAAGAGGTCAGGGTGGACCCACATGATTTCCCCTTTTGGGGTAGTGAGGGGAACCAACACCCTGTCCTTCTGACTATGCAAGTCAGCATTCTTCAGACGTATTTCTCCCTTGCGAATGGGGACGACGCCGTTCGCCGTTACCACCGGGGGAAAGTCACTGAATTGGACCGCTATCATATTAGTTGATACGGTCTTCTGCTCCGGCTTCAAGGTGAGTACATTAGCATTCACCAAATTCTGCAAGATGTCTTTGAAGACATAGCACTTTTTGGTAGGATGTCCAAGGAATCTGTGATAACGACAATAGTTGGGGTCATCCACTTTCCCTGCTTCATCCGGCTTCCTGATCTCAGGCAATTGCAGCTTGTTGTTCTTTCGAAGCAATTGGAATAAGGTATCCACATGCTCCTCTTTGAACGAATACTGCTTGGGCGCTCTTTGCTGATTTGGTGCCTTGCCTTGCTTATTCGGCGGTGGTACTCGCGTGTAGTCGGCCGCCAAGGTCTCCTTTCCCTTAGACCGCTGGGCGTTGTTCTGGTTGCGTTGCTGTTGCTGCTGCGGCTTGGGTTGTGGCACTTCTTCAGCTTTGACTCGCGCCACTATCTCTTCAGCTTGTTCTCCTTGTGAAACTAGTTGTCTCCAGGAGCGACATTCTGTCACCCCCATTTGAGCAAGGAGCTGGGTCTGCAGGTTATGCCTGTAAGTTTCAACCAGAGTTGATTGGGTCATACCTGAGGGGCATCGTAATGCCATGCTGCGGAATCTCTCCACATAGGTTTTGATGGACTCTCCTTTCCTTTGCTTAGTGGCAAGAAGAGTTGGGACCGAGACCTCCGTAAAGAACCTGGCCAAGAATAGCCTTTCCAGGTCTACCCATTTCTGGATAGATCCAGCAGGCAGCTTCATGAACCATTCGAAAGCGACACCTTTAAGAGTGCCGATAAACAAGCGCGTCAGGATGGCGGCGTTTGCTACCACATCCCCAGTTTGGGATTTGAAGTAGTAGATGTGCTGATTCGGCGATCCTGTGCCATCAAACGGTTGTAAGGTAGGAGCCTTAAATTTTGGTGGGTAGGGAGCTGTATCCCACTCAGCAGGGTAAGACCGCACTACTCCCTCTTCGCGGAGCTCGTTTCGGTTGGCGATCGCGTTGAGGCGAGCCTCCAGTTCGTCCACCTTGGTGGATTGAGGGTGTAGTTCTTTTTCCATCTCCCTCTCACCTTCTGAGGA
>NW_017974284.1:0-5774 GCF_001876935.1 Asparagus officinalis
TAGCTTTGGCAACCAAACCCACTTGCTTGTAGACGGGCTCTTGACCACCTCTTCTCTCTGCATTCCCTCAGCCTTTTGTAACAGAGCTCGGGCCTGCGCAAGCAAGGCGCGGCGCTTCTTGATTCGCTCCTCGAGCGTGGAGCGGTTCCTCTTGACGTGGATCCACTCACTCGCTCCTGTTTTGGAGGGGAGGTTGGTTGTTTGCCGTTGCTCTCGGCGGTACTTGGATTTTAGATCCTCATTGTAGCGGATCCCATCCAATGATTCAGCAGCTTTGGCTTGTTGTAGGGCGAGGCGTTGGCGCCGTCTTTGGCGAGCCCTCTTCGATGGAGCTGGAGTTGCATCATCAATCGCCTTTGTGGCGGTTGGATCTACAGCCTTGACCACACTGAACGACGCAAGGACGTTGTGTGGTGCAAGTGTAGCGGCAGCAACGGCGGGATCTTGGATTGAGGAGTTGGAGTTCCCGCGAGCCCTTTTGGGAGATGGGTTCTTCCCACGCCTATTCGGAGAGGCGGATCTGGAGGAGGAGGAAGAGAGGTACTCTTCGAATTTCTACTGGTCGAACTCGTACTCGACCTCTTCATTCACCCGGATCTTGAATGCCGGTTGCGTCACGACGGCGTCGGTTGCGATGCCGTTGACTCCCACTGTGGTCGCCAGCTTGTTTTCGGTGAAAGTCGCTGTTTTTATTGCTTTTGAATCTGTTACAACTTTAAACGTTACAACAGGAATGCAACAAAACAAAGATTACAACTTTATCGAAAATAAACACGAGATCCCGTTTTGGTGCGGTCTCGCTTGCGTGGGTCTTTGGTCTGTGACGGGGATGTTGATATCCGTGGACCACCGGGGCAATCAGATCTGTTCCGGATAAATCGGGCAGAGTTTCGTCGATCCGCGTGAGATCTAGAAACTTCTAATCCAGAAATATCGGACAGAACTTCGTCGATCCGCGTGAGATCTAGAAGTTTTAAAGTGTATACCTCGGCTAAAGTGAGGTATTAGCTCTTCTTAGTATTAACGCTAAAGGCTAATACTAAGGAAGGATGAGAACGGGTGATGAAGGCTGATTTAGACCTCTCCTCCTCGGTTGAAGTGCTCGATCAGTGTTTGCTGCAGCAGGGCTTCGCCGAGGCTCTCCTAGGGGTGTCTCGGCTTTTCCGAGACACCCCTGGGGTGTCTCGGAATTTCTGAGACACCCCTGGGGGTGTTTCGGAACTCCGAGACGTCCGTAGGTGTATTTTGATCGTTTTCCCCGTAGATTCTTCGTACGAACTCGGATTTGAGTGATTCCGGGTGCGTTGGATGCGTGACGAAGAGTTCGATCCGTTCTGGTGATTGGATTATCTGTAGAGTGGCCGAGGCATGAAGGGTGTTGTCCTATTCGTGAGCAGTACCGGGTTCCCGTTTGGTCCGGGTCTTGGTTGTTCCGAAACCCTATCCGCTCACGTGGCTCGTCGATTCACTTCAATCGTTCATCGACGTTGATTAGGCTCATGTGGGTCGGATGGTGATGTTCATTGTCGCTCGTTAACACTGAACCGTTTGTGGAGACCTATAGGCAATTTTCGATGCCTACACATCATACTCTAGCTTTTATCGACTCAAACCCTAACAGATCTCAAGTCTTCATCATTGATATCTCATCCGCATCCACTTAGCTGGGCTCCACTAAGTACCGAGCAGCGCCTCTATCAACTACCGCCTTCACGACGTCGATGCGCCCTTCCTAATTCTTCTTTGACAGTCTCGCTTTCCCACTAGATTCTTCACTGGAGATCAATCGAGAAAGGTTTACGATAATTAAGATTTTCTACAAAATTTGCCCCTTTTTATACATTTATTATTGGTGGTTTTTGATTTGTGCATCGTTTTGTTTTGAAAATGTTCGAACTTTTCTCTTTCTAAGTTGGTGTTGATTTAGCTTATCAAGTTGGTGTTGTATACATTTTCTGTATATTTCATGTTTTGAGGAATTAGTATATTTCATATAACAAGCTGAAAAAGTTTGGAGTTGATTCACTTTTGGTATATTCTTGATGAGAGAAAGATACATGATACATATAGGTAGCTAATTGCCAACTATCAGAATCCTAAAACTAGGTAAAACTCTAACTACCAAATATACACCTATCACTATCCGTAATTATCTCTAACTAATTACAACCAATTAACCAATTATCTACTTTCCAATACTCCCCCTCAAGTTGGCGCATGAGGGGCACAAATGCCCAACTTGTGTAGTAGAAGCTGAAATTGTTGTCGAGCAAGAGCCTTGGTGAAAATGTTGGCTAGTTAGAACTATGATCGCATGTGAGCTGTTATAATGTTCCCCGCCTGGAGTTGCTCTCTCACATAATGACAGTCCATCTCAATGTGTTTGGTCCGTTCATGAAAAATAGGATTTGCTGCTATATGGATAGCAGACTTACTATCATAGTATAACTTCATAGGCCCTTCGTGATCTACTATCAAGTACGCTAATAGGGACTTCAACCAAATTAGTTTGCTAGTAGCGACTGCCATCGTAGATACTCTGTCTCTGCTGAAGATCGAGACACGGTGCTATGCTTCTTTGTCTTCCAAGATATGGGTGACTGACCGAGCTTGACGAAATATCCCGTCACTGATCGTCGTGTGATTGGGCAGCTTACCCAATCAGAATCACAGTAGGCGTACAACCTCAAATCACTATCTACTGTTCGCGGTGAAAATCGTTGTTTTCTTCATCATTGATTCCATTGCAAATTCTTGTAATAGTTTATCGATTACAAAGATCCGGTCTTTTTTTAGATCCGGTTACAACGAAAATCAAATAACACAAGAAATAAAGAAAATTACAACTTTCTCCTTATTTGTCGAACGAATCGCAAGATCATGTTTTGCGGTCTCTTGCTTTGTGTGGGTTCTTTGCCTACGCCGGGGTTTATCCGTGGACCACCACGAGATCTAGATCCGATCAGATCTAAGCAGTACGACGGGTATTATTCCACGAAGGAAATAATAGCCGGGGAGGATTGATTCACCAAGGAAACAATCGTCCAAGTCTCGGGATCTAAGACCAAGCTTAGATCCGGAGTACGTTTGCGTAGATCTGAGATCCGGTCTTCTCGAACACCTGCCTTATTTGGCGTTGACGGTCGCCGAGCACCAGATCTGAATGATCAAGTCCTCGAAGTCCCAAAGTTGAGATCTTTTTTTAGATCTGAGTCTCCAATCTAGCAGGGCTTCGCCTCTTTCCAAATTTTCCAACCTCTGAACAAATGAACCAAGTGGCCTATTTATAGGCACCCTTTACTGTGCCCGTGCACGGAACAGTGTCGGCCACCTCTGGGTGGCCGGCACTGGGCCGAGCCACCTCAAGGTGGCTCGGCTTGGGCCGAGCCACCTTGGGGTGGCTCGGTTCAAAGCCGAGTCCCCCGGGGTTTGGGCTTGTGTTCGTTTCGTGGTTCGGATTCCGTCATTCGGGTTTGTTGGATGACTCGTTGACTCTTCGAACCCGTTAGCTTGATTCCGCACGTGAATGGATGTATTCTGTGGCTTGCGTGCGATTCGTTAGCTTCGTAGCCTCGTTAATCTCCTTCGTCGCGTATCGCTTGGTTTCGGCATTGTGGACTAACAATCGTGTCTGCATACGTCGCCCGATGGTCAGTTCATCGAATTGGTGTCGTCGAGCTGTGTTAAGGGACCTATAGGCAGTTTTATACGCCTACAGATACCCCCTCCAAAGTTTTTCAGCCTCGTTCTTTTATAGAAGAGTCTGGAATACTTTGGATATGATTGTCCCATTCTTCGGGATGTTTGGAGTGGCTTCTATTCTTGATTCCTTCAATCCTTCAGCCTATTCGGTACTTTGTCGAACGTCTGTAAGGGTTCCGGTGCTGCATTTATTGTCTGACCGTTGTCGGAAATTTGAACTTGAAGTCAATTCCTGATTTTCGATCTTTAGCTCGTAGAACTGACCATCGATTGCTGGCGTTGAGTCTTTATTTGTGACGCGTTGTTCGGCGTAGTGTTGTTGAGTTATCCTTAAGAATATTTTTAGAAAAATATTCTCCAGAAACTTCTCAACCAAAAATAGGGAACAGTTTATACTCGTATACCTCATTGGAGTATTTAAGAAGCAGTTTATACTCGTATACTTTTCGGAGTACTGATTGCAACGCATTGATAGGCGTTGACCTTTTGATCACAACGCGTTGACTGGCGTTGACCTAGGGTTACGCGTTGTCCGGCGTTGACCTTAGGGTTTTAAACGTCGTACGTTGGCTTTTTGATTGCAACGCGTTGACTGGCGTTGATCTAGGGTTACGCGTTGTCCGGCGTTGACCTTAGTGTTTTGAACATCATACGTTGAATTTTTGATCGCAACGCGTTGACTGGCGTTGACCTAGGGTTACACGTTGTCCGGCGTTGACCTTAGGGTTTTGAACGTCGTACGTTGAATTTTTGATCGCAACGCGTTGACTGGCGTTGACCTAGGGTTACGCGTTGTCCGGCGTTGACCTTAGGGTTTTGAACGTCGTATGTTGACTTTTTGATCGCAACGCTTTGACTGGCGTTGACCTAGGGTTACACGTTGACCGGTCATTGCGACGCGTTGTCCGGCGTCCAGGCTTCATTATGATGCACTGTTCGGCATTTGACACAGTTTATACTCGTACGTCTGCTGGAGTACACACGGTTTAAGCTCTTAAGGAATTGGAGCATGGATCTTATCCCAAGGTCGTTGGATGCTCGAGTCACGAGACCAACTCATAAAGTTGATGCGTCAATGACTCGCATATTTATAGGATTTTTGGCAAACCCTCAGCCATCAACGGGTTTGATGAGCCTTTACCGACTACCGTTTGAGTCGGGCTAGCATGCGGATTGTTTAAGTCCGTTCCGCATGTGACGTTATGCTAAAAGAGTTAACCCTTTTAGTGCTACGATATTGAATACGTAGACTTCGTCTTTCTCCTGTGAAAAGACTAAACAGCAACGTGTATCAGACGTTGACTTAGGATTTTTGGCAAATCCTCAGCCTTCAACGGATTTGACATGCTTTTACCGCTTACCGTTCGAATCGGGCTTACATGCGAATTGTTTCAAGTCCGTTCCGCATGTAACGTTGTGCTAAAGGAATGAACTCCCTTAGACTTGATGCTACAACTTCGAATACGTAGACTTCGTCTTTCTCACGGGAATAGACTACCCGGCGACGCGTGTTAGGCGTTGACTTTAGGATTTTTGACTAATCCCCAGCCTTTAACGGGTTTGATTAGCCTTTACCGACTACCGTTTGAATCGGGCTAGCATGGAAATTGTCTGAATCCGTTCCGCATGTAACGTTGTGCTAAAGGAATGAACTCCCTTAGACTTGATGCTACAACTTCGAATATGTAGACTTCGCCATTGTTATGGGAATAGGCTACCCAGCAACGTGTTTTAGACGCTGACTGATCCCTACTTAGGCTTCGGGATAAAATTCCCCAGAATCGAACTCTGGTGTCTTTTTCTTCGGAGAAAGACTAAACCGGCGACGCGTGTTAGGCGTCGGCATATCCTTTCTTAGGATTCGGGATGAAATTCCCCATGCGTGTAAGGCATGGATTTTGGTGTTATTAATAACAACCTGCCACAATGTTGAATATGTGAACGAGTGTTCTTTTTGACGGTTAAGAACTAACCGGCAGCGCGGGTTAAGTACAGACTTATCATTGCTTAGGTTTCAGGATAGAATACCCCAGAATCGACCTCTGGTGTCTTTTTTCTACGGAAAAAGACTA
>NW_017974285.1:0-5770 GCF_001876935.1 Asparagus officinalis
GGCGTACGAGCATGGCTGTGGACTATGGTGGGCTGCACTGGAGCCCATTTTGCTCTTCCTTCCTATAGGTGTAAGTCGCTGACCATTTTCCTTAGTTGCAAGTGGTTCCTTTCTGCCTATGAATCCATAGGTGTGAGGAGCCTTTCAGAGTTACAGTCCGAGCACTCGGTCCGGGCTGCTATGATGGCTGATCGCAGGGCTGAGCTTGCTCAAAAGCGGAGAAAGGGGTATGCCAAATCTCTTCTCGCAGATGATGAAGAGCTCCTTCCTACGGGTGACGACGACGAGACCTCCGAGGAAGAATATGTGGATGCAGATACCGACAGAGGAGAACTCGATACCGGTTTGTCCTGCTTCTTCGATTTTCCTTCTCCATTCTAATTGGTATAAATGACAGCTCTATGAGTCGCCAGCTTCTCGTTATACGAGCTCAGGGCCCGGCGATCGAGCTCCCACGCATGTTGAGACGTGTGACAAGTCCGTGCATGACCGACCTGTTGGTCCTAGGAGGGTCGGTGCCCCGAAAAGGAAGAAGACTGTACATAAGTCCCACGACGGTCAGCGTCCTTATGGAGTGGACTTAGGAAGCACTGCCGATGGAGGGGAAGGTAACATTTTATTTTTATTGCTTTAAGGTGATTTTCCTTTTGGGATTCGTAACCAGGTTTTATGCCCCAGGGTTCATTGAAGAGGGCAAACTTCCACCGAGTCCGGTATCTCCTGGATCTGATAACATGGACTGTTTCATGCAGCAGATGTGCGACGCCCTTCATGACGGTTCTCTGGGCATCGATCTAAACATTGATCTTGAGCAGGTGAATAGTGTTGAGCCCACCGTCCCATATTCAGGTATATCTACATCCAATGATACCCTCCTCAAGCATGGGGAAAGAGAATCTTCTGTTTTTGCTGCAGGTATTTCTGAGCTTTCCTTTCTTCCTCATCTTCCAACATTTAGGTTATCCTGCAGATATCGCGATGGAAAAGCCAGTTGAAGATGGAGCCTATCATGATCTAGGTTTCGAGGAACATGGGTGTGCTCCTGTACCAAGTTTCTCGAAACCCGACGCTGGATTATTAGCCGCGAGGAACATGGGTGTGCTCCTGTACCAAGTTTCTCGAAACCCGACGCTGGATTATTAGCCGATATGTTAGCTGAGCAGGCCACCAGAAGAACCGTGGGACCACCCTTTCAGAGTGATTCATTCACAGGTATGTATCTGATTCCCTTCATCTTGCCTGATCTTTTGTCTGACTAACGAAGGATTAATATTACAGCGCCAGTCATTGGGATTAACCCAATATCGATTCCCGGCATATCTAGCTTACCTCGGAGTGACGGACTTGCAGGTACGCATGCGATTTAGGAACATCGTACTCCTCTTTATTTATCTGACTTTTGACTAATATATGAGTAAGGCAGGATCTCGAGAGGAAGAAAGAACAGATCTGAGATCTACACGAGGCTACACTCCAGATCTAAGCTTGGTCTTAGATCTCGAGATCCGAGCGATTATTCCCTTGGTGGATTAATCCCTCCCGGCTATTATTCCCTTCGTGGAATAATACCCGCATACTCGTGTAGATCCGACCGGATCTAGATCGCGCGGTGGTCCACGGATTAACCCCGGCGCAGGCAAAGAACCCACCAAAGCGAGCGACCGCAAAACAGGAGCTCGTGATTTGTTCACAGAGGAGAGTTGTAATTTTTCTTTATTTTCTTTGATTTAGTTGTAACCGGATCTATAAAAGACCGGATCTTTTGTAACTCAAAAAGTTGTAACTCAAGATGACAATTATCTCATTAATGAAGAAAGCAACAGTTTTCCACGCGAACACCTGCAGGGGTTGATATACCCTCCATGACCACTTCTGCCGCTGTCTCAGAGCCTGTCGAACCTCAGCCTGAGGGGACCTCCGTTGGCGTTGGTATGCTCAGAGTTTGCCTTTGAATTTCCTTATCGTATTCGATAATCTACTGAACTTCTATGTTGTTGCTTGTAGGATCTCGATCCTCTCTATATGAGCGTGTCCGCGCCCTTTTGGTCGATACTGATCCTGACAGAGACATTTTTCGTACGGACCTCGGCTTCTTCACTGCCTTTTATAACGGCATGATCGAGAAACTTCTTCATAGAGGATACGGTTTCGATCAGTTCAGGCGTTCCTTTTCTCGCCACATGATGATGATGAGGATTGCAGAAGACCTGGCTGGAGTAGAGCATTCTCGTGGACAGGCCCTCGAGAAGCTAGGATCTACACAGGAGAGATTGATGAAGCTGAAGAATGAAGCCGTGAAGATCTTGAGCAGTTCTGAAGAATCCGTCCGAGCTGGCCTGCAGGCAGAACTTGAGCAGAGTTATATAGATAGGCTTTCTAGTTTAGAGTCTCATGTTCTTAGCCGTCAGCTGCCTTCGGGCTAACGAGCTTTTTATTGTATGCTTTTGACTCGATCTATTAATAGAGACTCCGCATTTGCTTCTTTTGTGATCTTTCTGTATTTATTCTGAATGACAAGGTTTATGGGATTTTTGGCAAACCCCCAGCCATCAACGGGTTTGAAATGTCTTTACCGATTACTGTTTGAAATCGGACTAGCATGTGAATTATTAAACCCGTCTCACATGTAACGTTGTGCTATGATTTTGAATACACAGACTTAACCATTTCTTATAGGGAAAAGGCACCCTGCACCGCGTATTAGGCGATGTCTTATCCCTTCTTAGGCTTCGGGATAAAATTCCCCAGGTTTAGACCCTGGTGTCTTTTTCAATCGGCGAAAGATTAAACCGGCCATGTGTGTTAGACATAGACTTTGGAATTTTTGGCAAACCCCCAGCCTTCAACGGGTTTGATGTGCCTTTACCGATCACCGTTTGAATCGGGCTAGCATGCGGATTGTCGAAATCCGTTCCGCATGTAACGTTGTGCTAAAGGAATGAACTCCCTTAGACTTAATGCTACGACTTCGAATACGTAGACTTTGCCCTTGTTACGGGAATAGGCTACCCGGCAGCACGTGTTAGGTGTTGACTCATCCCTACTTAGGCTTCAGGATAAAATTCCCCAAGTTTAGACCTTGGTGTCTTTTTCTTTAATCGGTGAAAGACTAAACCGACAACGCGTGTTAGGCGTTGACTTATCCCTACTAAGGCTTCGGGATAAAATTCTCCAGACTCAGATTCTGGTGTCTTCTTCAATCGGTAAAAGTGTCTTCTTTAATCGGTAAAAGACTAAACCGGCAACGCGTGTTAGGCGCTGACTCATCCCTTCTTAGGCTTCGGGATGAAATTCCCCAGACTGGAATTCTGGTGTCTTCTTCAATCGGTGAAAGACTAAACCAGCAACGCGTGTTAGGCGCTGGCTTATCCCTTCTTAGGCTTCGGGATGAAATTCCCCGTGCACCAAGTGCCCGGATTGGAAGTTGAGAATTGTGTCTTTTCTAAGAGCAAAGACAGACTTGGAAATGGGAGAGGAAGAATTTTATATTCTATCTCCCGGTGCTGAAGAGGAAGAATTTTATATTCTATCTACAGCTGGAAAGGAAACTCGAGGTGGGATCTCCACCCCCAGAATCCGGAAGGATGAAACTAAGAGTGGGATCTCCACTCTGAGAATCGGAGAGGTTCGAACGACCCTAACTTTTATAGGATTGGTCATTTGAACCCCAAGAATCCCTCATTCATTTAGGAGAAAACCCAATTTCAACCCTAACTTTTATAGGTTTGGTGGAAAAGGGGACAAAGGTGGATTTTCGTTTATCGAAAAGGAATGACTCGGTCTTAGTCTTAACTATTTGTAGGCTTGACTAAGTGAGATCGGGAACAATCCTAAGTTTTATAGGTTTGATTGTTCAAATTGAAAGTGGACCTCTCGTTCATGGAAGGAATCGAGAGAGGAATTTGGCTTTGGCCCTAACTTTTATAGGTTTGACCAGAACGCAAAGAGAGTGGAATACGGGTAGCAAAGAAAGTGCCAACTCGTATTATCACTCAAAGGGAGACTTTAATGCTAGGTGATCAGGACCTAGCACGTTGAGTCTGAGAAATGCCCACGACGGGCAGATGGAAATGTTGGTGGATCCACCGTCGTTTAATTTGATCAGCGGATGGTTTGGTGAGGAAAGATTAACCTATCAGAGGATTGGATCTCATCTCACAAAAATAACTCATAAGAGTTAGAGAATTTTGATAAAAATAAGAAGAAACATTCTGACATTCAGAGTTCGAACGTAGATTTTTTATTCATCAATTCTACAATGACTGGGTTATCCCTAAGAATACCCATGTGGTATTCTTCTGGGAACTTCCCGATACATTGGTTATCCTGAAGATACTAAGGATAGTATTTTTTTCAGGAACTTGCCGTTTATCAGCATCATAAGCCGGTCGCCGTCCTTGGTGACAAGGCGATATGCGCCACTCGAGTAGACTGTCTCCACTATGAATGGTCCCTCCCATTTGGGTTCAAATTTACCCTTCTTCTTGGAGTTAAGGATTATAGGCTGCCTTTCAGCTAGAACTAAATCCCCTTCTTTGAAACTCCTTTGTCGAACCTTTTTGTCGAAGGCTCGAGAAATTCTGGCTTGGTAAAACTCAATATGCTGTTGAGCTTCCAGGCGCTTTTCATCGAGCCTCTCGAGTTCTTCGAGGCGTTTCTGATGTTGTTCTTCGATCGTCATCTGGGTTGAAAGAGCGATCCGAAGAGACGGGATTTGAATCTCCAGTGGAAGAACAGCTTCACATCCGTATACCAGCGAATACGGGGTTGCTCCCGTTGGTGTGCGCACCGTGGTCCGATAGGCCCATAGAGCCGCGCCAAGCTTGTCATCCTAGTCTCGTTTATTAGTTTTCACGATTTTCGACAAGAGTTTGATGATAGTCTTGTTGAAGGCTTCAGCTAATCCATTTGCCGTGGGATTATAAGCCGTTGACGAGATATCCAGGATTTTAAACTTTTCGCAGAACCTTATGAAGGCGTTGCTGACAAACTGAGGACCGTTGTCATGTATGATTCGTCTTGGAACACCATACCTATAGATGATATGGTGCTTGATGAATGCAATGACATTACTCGTTTTAACTTCTCTGAGTTGAGCTGAATGGTTCAGCCCATTTGGAGAAGTAATCTGTAATTGCTAGGATGAACCGGTCATCTTTGATGGACGGGGGAAAAATAGGACCAACAACGTCCATTCCCCAAGTTTCGAAAGGCCATGACGTAGCCAAAGGGTACAGATGCTCTGGAGGTTGGTGCATATAGTTCGCGTGTATTTGACACGCGTGACACTTCCAGGCGTACGCTACTGCGTTATTCATCATGGTAGGCTAGAAATATCTCATTCTTCTGATGCAGTCATAAAGTTTGGGGCCAAGTTGGTGTGCGCCACAAACTCCTTCATGTGTTTCCTTATGGACTTCTTTAGCTTCTTTAGTCGATAAGCAACATAGTAGCTAACCATCGTATCCCCAACGATATAGCGTTCGACTTTCCGTATTATAGTAGAATCTTGGCGCTCTTCGTCGGATCGACTCTCTTTCCTTCACATCTTCTGGCAAGATTCCATGCAAGACGTAGTCGATGATGGGGAAACGCCAATCTCGTGGTTCGAACTCGACTTGAGTAGCGTGCACCTCTTGAACCTCTTCTTTCTTGGCATCTTCATTGTAAAGCGGTACTAGGAGTTGGTGAGTTCTTACCATAACAAACTGCTCTGCTTCGGGAGGTTGTGCCAGAGATACGGCCAATGCTGCTAACGCGTCTGCGTAAG